>NC_063346.1:55843129-55883226 GCF_021869965.1 Rhincodon typus
TCCTGGTAAATCTCTTCTGAACCCTCTCCAGCTTAATAATATCCTTCCTATAACAAGGCGACCAGAACTGGACACAATATTCCAGAAGAAGCCTCACCAACGTCCTGTACAACCTCAACATAACGTTCCAACTCCCAAACTCAAAGGTCTGAGCAATGAAAGCAAGCGTGCTAAAGGGCTTCTTAACCCTGTCTTTTGTGATGTAAACTTCAAAGAATATGCACCTGAACCCCTAGGTCTCTCTGTTCTACAACACTACCAATGATCCTACTTTTAATTGTATAAGTCCTCCCCTTGTTTATTTTACCAAAATGCAAAGCATCACATGTAGTGAATGATGTGGTAATGATTAATTGGTTGAGCTCTTCCAGGCATCATGAAGTCGCTTAGTTCCTCCTCCATAAGTGTAGGCTACCTCAATATCGCTATATCATTATGGTATTCAATTCTTTATTAAATTGTCTGTAAGTATTAGCCTTGGTTGAATAGATACTTCTTTGAGCACTGTGCTAGAAGACAATTGCTTCATGGCTCATTCCAGAGAATTCGTGCCAAGGTAAGTTTATGAATGGGTGCTGGGTGTAATGTCATGTATTTTTCACTATTGGGTAAAATGAACCAGCCTCCAGTTTGGGTGCCAACATCACTCCCACACAATCAGAACACACTCCAGCATCCTGAGATTAAAGATGAGGTTGAATCAGGATTTTCACAGTGGGTGTCAAGAGAGACATTCTTTTAAAATCAAAAATCTGCACAGTTCAAGGCACTGAGCATCCATAATAAACTCTGCCAAACTCCCATCATGGTACCAAGGAGACACTGGAGCCAGAGGTTTGGTGAAAATAGCTATGTCTCAGCTATTTGCACCAATTCTTTGGAATAACCTGCCTGTTCATGCGTGAAGGAATGATAAATTTTAAACCTGTATTCTTTTAAAAACAGAAACCAAACGATTGATAAAATGGCTATTGGGTAAACACTACAGCTGCAATACAGATCATAAGACCATAAGACATAGGAACAAAATTAGGCCATTCGACCCATCTAGCCTGCTCCACCATTCGATCATGGCTGATATGTTTCTCAACCTCATTCTCCTGCCTTTTCCCTGTAACTCTGAATCCCCTTACTGATCAAGAACACATCTGTCTCTGTCTTAAATACATTCAATGACTTGGCCTCCACAGCCCTCAGCAGCAATGAGTTCCACAGATTCTCCGCCCTCTGTCTGAAGAAATTCCTCCTCATCTCAGTTCTAAAGGGTTATTCCTTCATTCTGAGTCGGTGCCCTCAGGCCCTAGTCTCTCCCACCAGTGAAAACATATTCTTCACATCCACTCTGTCCAGGCTTCTCACTATTCTGTTAGTTTCATCAGATTCTCCCTCATCCTTCTAATCTCCTCAACTGCTCCTCATATGACAAGTCCTTCATCCCCGGGATCATTCTTGTAGACCTCTTCTGGACACCCTCCAATGCCAGCGCATCCTTCCTTAGATACAGGGTCCAAAACTGCTCACAATATTCCAAATTCAGCCTTACCAGAATCTTACACAGCCTCAGCAGTACGTTTATGCTCTACTATTACTAATCCTCTCGAAATTAATGCTCATATTGCATTTGCCTTCCTAACTATCAACTGAGCCTTCATGTTAACCTTAAGGCATTCCTGAACTAGGACTCCCAGGTCCCAATGTGCTTCGGATTTTTGAAGCCTTTTCCCTTTTAGAAAATAGTTTATTCCTCTATTGTTCCTACCAAAGTGTATAACCTCACACTTTCCCACGTTGTATTCCTGCCATTTCTTTGCCCACTTTCCTAGCTTGTTCAAGTCCCTCTGTCTCTTCAACACTGCCTGTCCCTCCACCCAGCTATTTGGATACAGAACTGCCTCGAAGGCAGAAGACAGAGGGTGGTGGTGGGGGGTTGCTTTTCAGACTGGAGGCCTGTGACCAGCAGTGTGCCACAAGGATCGGTGCTGGATCCACTCATTTTGGTCACTTATATAAATGATTTGGAAGTGAACATAGGAGGTAGGATTAGTAAGTTTGCAGATGACACCAAAATTGGAGGTGTAGTGCACAGCGAAAAAGGTTACCTCAGAATAGAATGGGACCTTGATCAGGGGGGCTGATGGGCTGAGGAGTGGCAGATGGAGTTTAATTTAGATAAATGTGAGGTGCTGCATTTTGGAAAGGCAAATCAGGGCAGGACCTATACTCTTAATGGGAAGGTCCTGGGGAGTGTTGCTGAACAAAGAGACCTTAGAGCTCAGATGAATATTTCCTTGAAAGTGGTGCCACAGGTAGGTAGGATAGTGAAGAAGGCATTTGGTATGCATGCCTCTATTGGTCAGTGCATTGAGTACAGGAGTTGAGAGGTCATGTTGTGGCTGTACAGGACATTGTTTAGGCCACTTTTGGAATACTGCGTTCAATTCTGATGTCCCTGATATATGCAAGATGTTGTGAAACTTGAATGGGTTTAGAAAAGATTTACAAGGATGATGGCAGGGCTGGAGCATTTCAGCTATTGGGATAGGCTGAATAGGGCTGGGGCTATTTTCCCTGGAGCATCAGAGGCTGTGGGGTGACCTCAGAGAGCTTTATAAAATCCTGAGGGTCATGGATAGGGTAAATAGACAAAGTCTTTTCCCAGGGGTAGATGAGCCCAAAACTAGAGGGCATACGTTTAAGGTGAGAGGGGAAAGTTTTAAAAGGGACCTAAGGGGCAACTTTTTCACGCAGAGGGTGGTGTGTGTATGAAATGAGCTGCCAGAGGAAGTGGTAGAGGCTGGTACAATAACAACATTTAAAAGGCATCTGGATGGGTACATGAATAGGAAGGGTTTAGAGGGATATGGACCAAATGCTGGCAAATGGGACGAGATTAATTTAGGATATCTGGTCGACATGGATGAGTTGGACCGAGAGTGTGTTTTCGTGCTATACGTCTCTATGACGCTATGACTCTATCTTTGCAAACTTAACAACAATGCCCTCAGTTCCTTCGTCCTGATCATTAATGTATAACGTGAACAATTGTAGTCACCACACAGACTCCTGCTGAACTCCAGGAGCGACCGGCTGCCATACTGAAAAAACAGATCACAAATTTCTGGAAATTTCTGACCTGAATTGGATGATGCAGAGCTTTCCCCTTTGAGTGAACATCCATTAGCAGCGTTCCTCTGGAGTTTAACTCCTGTTATTATCAAATTGTGTTCCAAAACACAGAGGTTATGGACCCCTAGATTCCATTTTTCCGGTTTAGTGATATAGCAATGGAAAGCTATCAAGACTGATCCAAACTATTTATGAAAGTCCATCGGTTACCTGCTGTTGTATATCAATGGCCATTAACTGCACATGGTTGAAATCAGTTGTGTTATATCGAAATCTTTTATCCCTGAACCCAGAAGTGATCTAATGCATTATTTTGGATAACACTGATAGTACAACAGCTGCAGAAAAAAGGTTGTGACACTTTTGCCTTTTGGAAACTATCAGGATTAAAAACATATTTTTAAAAGCTTTGAAGTATATCTCCAAAGATCTGAGTTCAATGATTGGATTTCCAGAAGTTACCTTGAAGAAATTACCTTCTCAATTGTATCTTTCCTTAAAGTGTGAGAGAACACAGAACAGTACAGCACAGGAACGGGCCCTTCGGCCCACAATGTTGTGCCAAACATGATGCCAATTTAAACTAATCCCTTCTGCCTGCCCTTGGACCTTATCTCTCCATTCCTTGCATATTCATGTGCTTATCTAGAAAGCTTCTTAAACTCCCCTATCGTATCTGCCTCCACCACCACCCCTGGCAGCGTGTTCCAGACTCCTACCACACTCTGTGTAAAAAACCTGCCCCTCACATCTCCTTTGAACTTTCCCCCTCTCACCTTAAATGCATGCCCCCTAGTTTTAGACATTTCGGCTGTGGGCAAAAGATTCTGACTGTGATGTGTGACCGACGTAAAATTAAATCTTTGTGAGTGTGTGTGAATTTATTTAGCCCTAATTATTTAAGTCCACAAAGACTGCTGTAAGGTATTTTGGTATTGATTGCATGCTAACAGAGTCACAGCAGAAGACGAGGAAAACCTCCAAGGAATTCAATATGTGGAAAGTCAGTAAAAACAACTTGACTCCAATGGATCTAAGACCTAAGAAATGGAGAGTGATTCAATTTTTGTTTTGATAGTTCCAGACTATCCTCCAGAATATTCCTCCAATTAACCCACTCTGATTCCAAAAGCAATAATCCAACATGGTGCTTTAGTAAAGGTAAAATTTCTTTGGACACTTGTCAGCTCAATAAACTAAATAAATAATGATCTTTTCTGAAGCTTATTGAGGGTCTCTTATTTCCAGCATGTCATTACGAACATTTATTAATGATGGTGTTTATTATTCTTAGGAAACCAGATTAATTACGCCATTCTAAAACCACAATTATGCATTCTCAAATTCCTTATTGTTATCACAACACCCAAACAGCTGGAATTAGTCATTATACTTCAATTTGAATTTCGCAGCAGAATTCATTGAATTATTAAAGGGCATCTGCCAGGATCAAGGTTTTACATTTACTTTTTTCCAAGTCTATACTAGACAGTGCCCAATGCTCTCTATACTGCGCAATGAATATATCTTCTGGCATATAGATAGGTTTCCAAGATGGTGGCAGCGGAGTAGGCAGCGTACGGGCTGCTGGGCCCAGGCTTGCCCTCTTTGTCTGCATTTTTATCTTTTTACTTCTTCCCCTTCTTTTTTTTCTCAAACTTTCCTAATAAACAGAACTCTTTGACAGGGAGGCTACCTTCGATGGGCTCTGGCGTCACCGGAGGCAGCATGGCTACACAGTCAGTTGGCCTTGGGTAGGCCCCTAACATGTGGGGAAGCCCGGAGTGGGACTCTGGTGGTGGTATGCTCAAGTAACGGAGAAGGAAACATTGGACTCTGTTTAAGTTATTTTTTATTCTAAGTTAATGTGAATGGCGTCTACGTACAGCGACAGCACACACTTTCCACTGTATTTTATGTTCTACACCTGGTGGTCTCTACACTGGGACAGTCCCTATACCTGGTGGTCTCTATCCTGGGACAGGCTGTATGCCTGGTAGTATCTATACTGGAACAAAAACAAAGTTGCTGGAAAAGCTCAGCAGGTCTGGCAGCATCTGTGAAGAAAAAATGAGACTGACGTTCCAGGTCCGGTGACCCATTCTCAGAATCTGTATCTATACTGGGACAATCCCTACACCTGGTGGTCCCTATATTAAACAGTCTCTATACCTGTTGGTCTCTATATTGGACAGTCCCCATAACCTGGTTGTCTCTACACCTGGTGGTGTCTATACTGGGACAGGTTCTATACCTGGTAGTATCTATACTGGGACAGTCCCTATACCGAGTGATATCTGCACTGGAACAGGCTTTATACCTGTTGGCCCTATATTGGAAAGTCTCTGTACCCTCAAGTCACAAACAGACCTTTCTCAACGGGGCATATGTACATGTTGTGCAAGCAAATGTCATGGTTTATTCAAATCAGAAACCAGAATTTCAACAGGGCAAGAAGACCGGTGGACTGTGGATGTGGTTCTTAACATTTATAGGGAGATGAACAAGAAAGAAAGTAGAATTCTTAGCTAAACGTGCAATTAAAAATAAGTAGGAACTGAAAATATAATGAAGCAGTCAGCACATACAACAAAAATGGCAGTCATGCTTAACAAACAAGATTGAATTCTTTGACGAAGTAACAGATGGAGTAGAAAAGATTAGCTTATTCGACATAAGGGGTGAGGAACTAGGCTCAATAGCGCCATTTTTGGGGTGGTACAAATGTTCTTATAGCTCCAAAATCACACCTAAGGGGCCTATTACACCAGACACTATATAAGTGCAACATTTACATGAGCAGTGAGTATCCACCGTAAGTATAAAAGTAAAGGTAAGGTCGCATAGCCTTAGCAGATCGTAGGGCTGCTCTCTCATTAGAGAGAGGTGACTGGTGGTGGTTTAACCTGAAGGACATCATGCGTCAGGAGAGGGGAGAGGTTGAGAAGGAGAGTCCTTCATGGTAACCTCAGCCTGTGTGGGAACTGAACCCGTGCTGTTGATGTCTCTTTCCGCATCGCAAACAAGTCGTCCAGTCAAGACCGAGCAGGCAGGTCATCACAACCAATCAGCAGGCAGCACTGCCTCCACACTCAACACTTCAACCACCTTCCTCCCCCGCACCCCCACTTCAGTAGCCTGAAGGAGGCCTCCCCAGCACAATGTAAAGCAACTACAACCATTAGCAACTTCCCCAGGGACGTACAATAAACACTGGTCCGGCCAGCAGCGCCCATCATCCCATGAATGAATACAAAACCTTACTGGTAGGTTAGCCACTGATCGGTTTTGTTTTTCTGGCTGTTGCTGCGATTCCAAAAGAGTTTGGAGGTTCCCACAGTGCTTTCAGGAAGGGGTGTGACAAGTCCTGAAGGATTGTTTGGCCAACGTTATCAAAATCATTGATGAGCAACCTCCAATTAGGACAAGGACTGTCCTTGCCTGTCCTAGTATTCCTACACAGTGCCAACCCAGTGACTTACACCATAGTTAGTGAAAGGCTCCTGACCTTCACTGGGGGAGATTGCAGATATCATTGCAGGATGACATTGAGCAGCTCTGCATCCAGAAGTCCTGGCTGCCCCAACAAAAATAAAAGATACAGATGTTGAAGGAAGAAATTGGAGGCAGTTTTAGTTGGAATAGATTTATTCACAGACAGCAGGTGTACAAATGCTGGATGCCTTACGCTCCTATGTCAGCTAGTCTCTCTTTATCCTCCTTCTATGGAAATGATGGGAACAAATTGGTAAGTGATAACCCCTTTGTTGGCCAGGGGCTGTTCACACATTGAAAAACAGCAGCTTGTGCACTGAAGTTACCTGAGCCCCAGCCACTGGATTGTACCGGCTGCGACCGGTTCGAATCGGGTCAGTTCAGAGGTGGAAGAGTACTGAGGTAATGCTAACGGTGTCCTTGGGGGCGAGCCTACAATGGAAAGACACAGGGCTCGCCAGATGAGAAGACACCACAGTTTGGGAAGATAAGGAAAAAGGATAAAAATGAAGGATGTCGGAAGCGCCAGCCACGATAACTCTGGACATCAAACTTTATGAAGTTGAGGACCTCATGCTTGGAAGTGTGGAGGTAACACTGAGGACTTGAGGAATGGCCTGGCCAGTGGGAACTCCTCAGGTATCCAGCTTTATTTTCTGTAATTGTACAGGGAACATCAGAGAAACCTAGTGGGTGTGCATATAGATTTTAGTGTTGTATGAATTGCATGCCTGCTTTTAACCCTTTCTTAACCAAACGACGTGAACAGCATATGTGTTTTAACTAACCAATAAAGTCGGTTGTTTGTCTGTACAAACTTGACTCTTTTCCTCTTTGTCCTGAGCCAATAACTTTTGTCGAAGGCAGTAACTGGGAAACACCTTAAAAGGAAGACTCTCTTTATATGTACTCAAGTAACGAACAAATTAATATCTTCCACCCATCTGCATTTAGCTACAATTTTACAAACGGCATGGCGGCATGGTGTCTGGCATGGTGACAGTCAGCAGCATGTGACAGGAATGGGAGCATGAACACTATCCTAAAAGATGAGAGTAAGTTTGTTCTACATGAAGTCCCTGCAGCTCCCCTGTGATAGTGCCTCATACACTCAAAGTCGAATAGTTTGCAAGGTTATGGGGAAAATTCTAGAGCAGGGGACTAAATCCAAATCTCAAACGATCAGCACAGACACACTGACATGAATGGTCTCAGTCTGTGCTTACTCTAAGGCATTGCAACCTTCTGAAATTCTGGCCAACATACATCTGTCAAATAACAATTGCAAAAACTAAAACAGAATTTCCTGGAAAAGCTTAGCAGGTCTGAGGAAGGGTCACAGGACCTGAAATGTTAACTCTGATTTCTCTCTGACCCGAAATGTTAACTCTGATTTCTCTCTGACCTGAAATGTTAACTCTGATTTCTCTCCACAGATGCTGCTAGACCTGCTGAGCTTTTCCAGCAATTTGTTTTTGTTTCTGATTTACAGCATCCGCAGTTCTTCGGTTTTTAACAATTGCAAAAAGTAAATTAATCCAGACATGTGTCTCATTGTGGTTTATGGGCTGTTTGCTCAATAACGCCTACATTTACTGATGTAACGATGACAATAATTAATTGCAGTGGAATATCTTGAAGCATTTCAGAAATCTCTGATAATGTGCTTTCTTTTTCTTGACTATTTATGGAATTTCTCTCAGTCTTGTAAAAATGAAAGTGAAATTCCTACCCAGAATTTATTGGCAACACCAATTTCATTTGTGCATTGGAAGTGTGGTGAATCCTTCTTTTTTAGGTATGTTATATGCTTCAAAGGTGAGCATTCTGCAAGAATGCAACATTCAGGACATTGGGAAGGTAATAAGCAGGACAAATAAAGGAGAACCAGTAGATGTAATATATTTGGATTTCCAAAAAGCATAAGACAATTAAGTAAGATAAATGACCCTGGTAATTGAGGGTACAGGATTAATATGGATAAAGAATTGATTAACTAATAGATGACAAAGAGTTTGGGATAAAGGGGAGATTTTCAAAATGGCAACATTTAGCTAATAGAGTGCTACAGGTACGAGTGCAGGGGCCTCAATTATCTATAACATCTATTGATGAATTGGAAGAGGGAAGTGAATATACTATAGCCAAGCACTAATGCAAATGATACAAAAATAGGTTGGAACCAAGTACTGAGGATGACACAAGTATTCTACAGAGAGATATAGATAGGATGAGTAAGTAGACAAAAAAACTTTGCAGTTGGAATATAATGTGGGAAAAAATGAGGGGATGCACTTTGGCAGGAATAATGGAAGAGTTTAGTATTATTTAGATAGGGAAAGATTGCAGAAAACTGTAACACATTGGGATTCGGGGTCCTTGTGCATGAATCACAAAAGAGCTAGCATCCAAGTTTTGATGGTCACTGTGTGGTGTTCCATCACAGTTTATTGCCCATATTTACCTCATGTTAATTCTGGGTGTAATTCTGGGTGACTATAACTTGCACATGTCTTGTGGATTATATTACTATTCCAACACTGTACAGTGGAAATATTGATGTTTGTTAACAACAGTGGAATCTTGTGGCTTTATTATTATCACTGGTTCCTACTCAGATCATAATGTAAATGGTCTTAACAATAAAGAAAATCATTCATTAATCCTCCGTTGTGAATAATTTCTAAATTTATCACAGATTTCGATTTTCAGACAGAGCTGAACGGGATTATTGCAGTAACTCCAGCATCTTCTCAATGACCTGAAATATTTGATATGAAAATTTGCAATGGTGTTATCTCAGGCACACAGTACAATGTAGCATGACTGATGCCTTTTCCTCTCAGACAATTTGCCACTGGCTTCACTCTTTGTTCTCAACCTTATTTGCAGAAATAAATTGGAAAGAGAGATTCCTTTCCTGAAAGAATCTCTTCTGCTTTGTGTCGATGGCTGCAGTGTCAGATCTGAAGGAGAAAAAGTCCAGAACTTCACATGTGGATTCTGTTTGGATATTGAGGGTGTATCACACTGACACCCTGTACTTTAAACTTGCCACCAAAGTAATTTACCTACCTACCTACATTCATTTGCCTTGCAACAGCCCAATTACTTGGCAAATTATATCAGGGCTAAATTTGCAAATAGAGTGCATAGACAATTTTCTGAATGAAGATTACAGAAGCCCTGCTGTTAAGTCAATTTATTTCAGGAACCGTCTATCTCACACTCGCAGAGTTTAATTTCATTAGTCCCAAGGCATAACATACAAACAAGACAGAACCCATGCTGGTAGCAAATTCCAGTTTAACTGCTGTGGGAAGGTCTTGGTATTGGCTCTAGTTACTTTCTCCTGGAATGTGTACAGTGTGGATGACAAATTCAATGTGAAACCTGAGGAGGAGGGCAGTCCAGCCATCAGTGCCAGAGTAGATTGCCCCTCGTACAGTACAGGGTTATAACCTTCGTTGCTGGTTTAACTCGCTTTGAGACAGATATTCTCAATCGGGCTTTCCTTTCAAATGTCTTACCCGAAGATCGCACAATTCAATACAGCACAGGAGCAGGCCCTTCGGCCCACTAAGCCTGCGCTGATTCCTCATTCTTATTTAAACCCACTACTTAGTGCCCATATGTGCTTTCTATCCCTCTGTTCGCCTCCCGTCCACGTGTCCCCTTAAACATTACAAACGTGCCTCCTTCCACCACCTCCACCGGCAGTACGTTCGGGGCACCTACCCCACACTCTGTGTGAAAAATTTTCTCTGCACTTCTCCCCAAAACCTTTCCCCTTCTCACCTTGAACCTGTGCCCTCTTGTAGTTGACCTTTCCACCTTGCGGGGTAAAAGCCTCTGACTGTCCGCTCTATCTGTGCCTCATAATTTTATAGACCTCTTTCAGGTCGCCCCTCAGCCTCCGTCTTTCCAGTGAAAACAATCCGAGTTTATCCAACATCTCATCGTAACCAAAATCCTCCAGAACAGGTAACATCTCGGTAAATAATCTCTGCACCCTCCTCAAAGCATTCATGTCCTTTTGGTAGTGTGGCAAACAGAACTTCATGCAATATTCCAAATGTGGCCCAACTAAAGTTTTATACAGCTGTAACACAATTTACCAACTTTTATATTCAACGCCTCGGCCAATGAAAGCAAATGTGCTGTATGCCTTCTTGACCACCTTATCCCGTCTGTGTTGCCACTTTCATGGATCTTTGGATCAGTATGACCAACGTCCTTTTTAAAAACTTCTGTCAGAAGGCAATATTTGGTTATCATCATTATTAGCAAGACTGCATGGAATAATCTATTCGAGAATAAATGAGCTGGACATTGACATGATGAACTCAGCTCCTTGCTCCAGCCAAATCTTAATCCTTTGCTTATTACTGGTGCTGACCAAAATATCATAGAATTGTTTATGATGTGGAGGAGCCGGTGTTAGACTGGCATGGACATGGTCAGAAATCACATGACACCAGGTTATAGTCCAACAGGTTTATTTGAAAACACAAGCTTTTGGAGCCTCAGTCCTCCTTCAAGTGTTAATGAGAGACGTAGTATCAGACACACAATTAATAAGTAAAAGGTCAAAAGATCACACCACTGATGAGCATATATTAAACAAACCTAAGAAGTTGTTAAATCTTTAATCAGTTAGGAGGTTTTAAGTGATTAATATGTATATGTAAATCCCCAAATTCCTTTTAACTCACTGCCCTAAGAGAACTAAAGGCATTATCAGTGTAAAGAAGGTGTGAGATTTTAGGTCAGACAATGCATGTTCGGTGTGAGGCCTTGTTTAGAATCAGTTTGTGTTTTGGTTTGGAGTCAGACTGGTTTTATTTCCAAAGTAGGGACATATATTAATTAACTATCAATAAATTGTGTGCTTTTTGAACAAAATAGAATGTATCTGCAAACACAAATTCACCCCATAAATTCACGTGTGTGTGTGCGCACATGTGTATATGTGTGTGTGTGTGTGTGTGTGTGTGTGTGTGTGAATGAGAGGGGTGAGTGAGAGTGTGTGTATGTGTGTGTATATGTGTGTGCTGTGTATGTGTGTGAGTGTGTGCGTGAGTGTGTGTGTGTGATTGTGTCTATGTGTATGTGAGTGTGTGTCTGTGTCTGCGTGTGTGTGTGAAAGAGTGTGTCTGTGAGTGTGAGCATGTGTGTGCGTGTGTGTGTGTGAGTGTGTATTTTGTGTGTGCGTGTGTGTGTGTGTGTGTGTGTGTGTGTGTATGTGTGGTGTGGTGGGGTCACCTGTAGTGCGACATGAACCCAGAATCCCAGTTGAGGCCGTCCTCATGGGAACCGAACTTGGCTGTCGGTCTCTGCTCAGTGACTCTGTGTTGTTGTGTATCCCGAAATCCCCCTTGGAGGACGTCTACCTGTAGATCTGAGGCCGAATGTCCTTGAGCGCTGAAGTGTTCCCCAACTGGGTGCATCGCCACATAAAATGTCACCTCTTCTTTACACTGATAAAACCTTAAATTCTCTCAGGGCAGTGAGTTGAAAGGAATTTGGCGATTTACATATACAAATTAATCAATTAAAATCTTCTAACTGATTAAAGATTTAACAGCATCTTAGGTTTGTTTAATGCCTCCTCAACAATTGTTTAGATAAGCCAAGATGTGCAGAAACCATGATTGAATAGTAGTTATGGTAATGGGCTAGAAACCCAAATCCCATCATGGCCTGTGGGGAAACTTAAGTTCAAGTAATCAAAATAATCCTGGAATTTAAAGAAGTTAATCTCAGAAATGCTGAATATTGAGCTACTGGATTATTGTAAAAGCTCGCATAGTTTGCTGATGTCCTTAACTGCTCTGACTTATACATAAATTGTTAATATTACCTGGTAAACCACTCAGCTGTACTCAAGGAAAGAAAGGTCCTCAGCATCTGTGAAAGGCCAATAAAGGATTGGTAATAAATGCTGGCTTTATAAGACTTTGGCGACACTCAGAATACTGCGTTCAATTCTGGTCGCCACATTACAGGAAGGATGTGGAGGCTTTGGAGAGGGTGCAGAAGAGGTTTACCAGGATGCTGCCTGGATTACAGGGTATGAGCTATAAGGAGAGGCTAGAAAAGCTCGGGCTGTTTTCTCTGGTGCAGTAGAGGCTGAGAGGAGACTTGTTAGAAATCTATAAAATTATGAGATGCATAGATAGGGTTGATGGTCAGAATCTTTTTCCCGGAGTTGAAATATCTAATACTAGGGGCATGCATTTAAGGTGAGAGTGGGAAAGTTAAAGGAGATGAGAGGGGCAGGTTTTTTACACAGACAGTGGTAGGAGTCAGGAACACGCTGCCAGGGGTGATGGTGGAGGCAGATACATTAGGGGCATTTAACTTTTTGTGAAGCCCGTGAATATGCAATGAATGGAGAGATCTGGATCAAGGGCAGGCACAAGGGAATTAGTTTAACATGGCGTCATGTTTGGCATGTAGGGCCTGTTCCTGTGCTGTACACTTCTATATTCTATAAATGATGCCCAGATCCTGTGAACAAGTTATAAAACTAGGTGCTGTCCACTTCTGGCCTAAGAAAGGTGGACCATTTTCTGAACAGTGGGAAAGATTTAGGGGTCCAAGTACAGAAATCAATAAATGGGCTGTATAAAGCATGAGTTAAAAAGCTAAACATGGCCCTTAATCTCAAACAGGCTGGAAGACAAAGCAGTGGAAATTATGTTATAGACGTATAAAGCTTTGCTTAGCTCAGGGGCATAAACATAAACTTAGAATCAGGACCGGACATCAACAAACACTCCTTTAAACAAAGGACAGTGGAAATAAGGAACTCTCTCTCCACAAACCTTCTTAGACCTCACATTAATTGAAAACTTCAAAACTGATTGTTATGAGGATAGGGTATTGAAGAGATACGGACACAATAGTGATGAGGTTAAGGGACAGTTTAGTCATAACCTAGTTGAATGGTGGAACAGACTCGAGGGGCTGAATGGCCTGCTTCTGCTACTATTGTGTATGCACTGCACTTAAAATGGGGAGAGAACACATGTTCACTCAGCACACAGAGCATCGTGCTCCTCACGTCTGAAGCTTTTATGTATCCTGCCACTCAGCACCCTTCATATACACAACACCCATGGGAATATCGTATCCATTGTTACAAATTGAGATGTAACAATGTTCCAAATCACTGGCCTGAACACAAATTGTTGCAGCAGGAAATTTGCAAAAGCCGAACAAAGAATTTGAACTGCGTTTCCAATTATACCTGGAATCACTCAGGAGACTCGGCTATCTGTCTAAACTGATTCAACTTTCTGGAAAGCTTTCTTCCTCACCAACGATTTTCAATTCACTGAATGTTAAATGTTTTTACAAAGCTTACCCCTGTTCCTATGCACCATTCCTCAAGGGCATCGAATGGCCCACTCTACTCACTGTTGTAGATTTACAAAAACTAGTAAGGTTACACTTTAAAATTAGCCACTTAGCTGCTCCCCTGCTCTGAGCTGCACCACACTGGTTTTTCTCCAAGGTCAGCTGTGAATTTTGTTTTGTTTGCTTATTTTTCTGAGAATGAACTCGTAATGTCCAAAGATACTTGAAACTAAACAGCAAAAGCAGCAGTGGTGCAGATTCACTGCTGGGTCACAGATCTCTTTCTCCATTTGAATCACTTCCCATGTGGTCACTACCTTTGTCTCCCTTCCCCATTTTGTAAAGATTCATTGTTTTGATATTTTTCCCCAAAGTTCCAAAAAAATACTGGATAGTGAAGAGGGCAGTTGGTACGCTTGCCTTTATTGGTCAGTGCATCGAGTATAGGAGTTGCGAGGTCATGTTGCAACTGTACAAGACATTGGTTAGGCCACTTTTGGAATACTGCATGCAATTCTGGTCTCCCTGCTATAGGAAGGATGTTGTGATTCAGAAAGGATTTACAAGGATATTTCCAGAGTTGGACGGTTTGAGCTACAGGGAGAAGCCGAATAGGCTGAGGTTATTTTCCCTGGATCAGGGGAGGCTGACGGGTGATCTTATAGAGGTTCATAAAATCATGACAGGCATGGATAGGGTGAATAGTCAAGGTCTTTTCCCCCAGCGTGGTGTAGTCCAAAAATAGAAGGCACAGGTTTTAGATGAGAGGGGAAAGATTTAAAAGGAATCTAAGGGGCAACTTTTTCACGCAGAGGGTGGTGCGTGTATGGAACAAGCTGCCAGAGGAAGTGGTGGAGGCTGATACAATTACAACATTTAAAAGGCATCTTGATGGATACATGAATAGGAAGTATTTAGAGGGATATGGGCTAAGTGCTGGCAAATGGAGTTAGATTTATTTAGGATATCTAGTTG
Source organism: Rhincodon typus (assembly GCF_021869965.1). Classification (NCBI taxonomy): domain Eukaryota; kingdom Metazoa; phylum Chordata; class Chondrichthyes; order Orectolobiformes; family Rhincodontidae; genus Rhincodon; species Rhincodon typus. The sequence continues at coordinate 55,858,091 of NC_063346.1, forward strand.
GCATGGATCAGTTGGACCGAAGGGTCTGTTTTCATACTATATATCTCTATGACTCTATGAATCAATACCAGAAAACAACAGAAATCCTTCTTTCTGAATTTTCCACAATTTGCAAACTTAAAGAATTTCAGGTTAAAATTTACATCCAAACATCTTGTGAAAAGGTTTGCTCATTTCAATAAGTCATTTTCATTCTAGCTGTCTCACTAAGCATTTTATAAGTGGGAACTTTTGAAAAATCTTCAAATTTCTATGCACTGATCCTCAAAGCTACCAGATCTGACACAGATAAATGCGTTCAAAGCTGTCATCTCTCAAATAATCAATATGTCTACCTATTGCATAATGTTTGCTACGAATTGTTTCTATACTCCCTGGGTTTTATCACATTTCTTCCAAGGAAAACAATCTCAGGTTCTGTCATTTGTCTACATTGCAAAAACGGTATCTTTTCTACTTTCCGACATGTTTGAATGTGGGGTGAAATGGGTAAAGGATTGTTTTAAAAACCAAGGATAGTAGCAAGGATTGCATCAATTTGATGCATTTGCAACTTGACGTTGCTCTCAACTATTTTTCTTATACTGTCTCTCACTTGGATCTCCACGGTTTATTCCCGTGTCGTTTCAATTCACCTCTGTTCCCAGTGATCTTCACCTTTCAAATCATGTTCAGCACTTTGCACCTTGTTGAATCCATGAACAAAGCCCTCCCTGTGTGAGCAGATCCTGGTCCAGCCTGTTACATTGCAGCCTGTATTAACAGAAAGAGGTTCAACTGAACGTCTGCCGGTGTTCCAGTGCCCTTCAATGCTTGCCAGCTGCCAGCCAAACTCTGCACATGTGTGAGGGCGCAAGAGTGGCCAAGTGGCACAGATTAGAGCTGGCTGCAAATTAATTGAGTAGCGAGCAGCAGCAGGCTTGCACCACTCCATTACATATTTGTAGAAATGTTTCTGTTGGACATTTAAGCAATTTTTACTAAATTGAAAAACAGCCTGCATAATGTCTCCATGTGTTTTTGAGCGTGAACCTCTGTTTAGGTTTCTGTAAAGGCTTTGAGTTTTCAGTAAATAGCGTAGATTACATTTTTAATGCATCTTCCTTCTTGACTCGGCAGTGTGCGTTAATGTTTGTTTTCAAAATGACTGTAATCTTTCTAACAGCACAGCGCGAGGCTGATGGGTCTACTTTCATAGCAGGTCCCTGCTATTTTCCACTTCATCATCTCAACGATAACCATTGTAGAAACCATTCCTTTCTGATACACTTGAAAATTTACCCTCCTGCTGTTGTTCTTTTGCACTCATCTTCTTTTGTCAAGAGGTGACCAGAAAAAAATGCTTCCTGAGGGAGGTCAGGGATGTCTTTAGCGATGCTCTTAAATACCAAACTAGATTTGGAGGATCAGTATATTGTCTCTTTTCTCTCCCACTACTCAAAGATGGAAATAGGAATCTAGGAGATTTTTCTTTAATTCATTCACAGGATGAGGGTATCGCTGGCCGGGCAGCATTTATTGCCCATTCCTAATTGCCCATCAGGCAGTTAAGAGTCAACCACATTGCTGTGGGCCTGGAGTCACATGTAGGCCAGACTTGGTAAGGATGGCAGTTTCCTTCCCTGAAGGACATTAGTGAACCAGATGGGTTTTCCTGACAATCAGCAATGGATTCACAGTCATCATTAGACTCTTAATTCCAGATATCTGCCGTGGCAGGATTCAAACCCAGGTCCCCAGAACATTATCCGGGTCTCTGGATTAACAGTCCAGCAATAACACAACTAGGCCATCGCCTCCCCTGGTTATGATTATGTCACAACATGTCATCTCCCTGAAATTTGGTCCCCACACATCTAGAATTCTCATACAACTTGCAAAACTAAAATTCAGTGCAAATTTATCATTTTTTTAAAAAAAAAGTTTCGTCAAAAAAGTCCAGCCTTTCCTCAGAAGCCAATTGACTTGTCCCAGGTATTAGTCCAGCAAACCTTCTCTGAACTGCTTCCAATGCTTTCATATTCAGTTGGTGGAACAGGGCTGAGCCAGGGACAGGAGGCTCGGGAATCAATGCCTCAACATGTTAAGATCTAAGTTAATGACTTAGACAAAGGGGCCAGCTTGGCCGATGATCCGAAGATTGTGAGGAAACCGAGTAGTAAGGAAGATCCATAGTGTGCGACGTCGTAGACAACTTTAGTTAGGAATGTTGTATATAGTTCTGGTTGCCAAACTGTTTTGGTTAGGCCACACTTAGAGCTTTGCATTCAATTCAGGTCGCCACATTACAGGAAGGATGTGGAGGCTTTGGAGAAGGTGCAGGAGCAGTTTACCAGGACGCTGCCTGGATTAGAGGGAATGAACTATATGGGGAGGTTAGAAAAACTCAGGTTTTCTCTGGAGCAATGGAGGAGACTTGTAGGCTTTGGGGTGGATACAGAAAAGGCTTACCAGGACATTGTCTGGTTTGGACGGTATTAGCTGTGAGGAGAGATTCAACAAACTCAGTTTGTTTTAACTTGAATGTTGGAGGTCGAGTGGAAACCTGGCAGAAGTTTACAAAATTATGAGAAGCGTGGATAGAATGGATTGGCAGGGTCTTTTCCCAGGCCGTAAATGTCAGTTACTAGGGAACGTAGGCTTAAGGTAAAAGGGGGTAAGTTTAAAGGAGATGTGAGAAGCGGGTTTTTTGTTTTACAGAGAGTGTTGTAAGTGCCTGGAATGAACTGCCAGAGGAAGTGGGTGGAGATGGATATAATAGCAACATTTAAGAGGCACCTTGACAGATGCATGGATGTATGATGCATGATACATGTTTTCATCTCCTTTTTGAGAAAGGATGTACTGGTGCTGGAGGGGGTGCAGAGAAGGTTCACTAGGTTGATTCCAGAGTTGAGAAGGTTGGCTTACGAGGAGAGATTGGGTAGACTAGGACTATACTCAGTGGAATTTATAAGAATGAGGGGGGATCGTATGGAAACATATGAAATTATGGAGGGAATAGATAAGGTAGAAGCAGGGAGGTTGTTTCCACTGGCAGGTGAAACTAGAACTAGGGGGCATAGCCTCAAAACAATGGGGAGCAGATTTAGGACTGAAATAAGGGGGAACATCTTCACTCAAAGAGTTGTGAATCTGTGGAATTCCCTGCCCAGTGAGGCAGTTGAGGCTACCTTGTTGAATGTTTTTAAGGCAAAGGCAGATAGCTTTTTGAACAGTAAAGGAATAAGGATTATGGTGAGTGGGTGGGTAAGTGGTGCTGAGTCTCAAAAAGATCAGCCATGATCTTATTAAATGACGGAGCAGGGTCGAGGGGCCAGATGGCCTACTCCTGCTCCTATTTCTTGTGTTCTTAATAGGCAGGGAATAGAGGGATACAGGCTGTGTAGAGGCAAAAGTATTTTAGTTGAGGAAGGCGTCATGTGACGGGGGAGTCTTGGTAGGCCGAAGGCCCTGTTCCTGAGCTGTACTGTTCTTTGTCCTACAAGCTAAGTGAGTAATACAGGCAGGTGGAGTCTGTGAACTTGCCCACTATGGCAAAAAGAATTGAACAGCAGAATACTATTTAAATGGAGGGAGAGAGAGAGCAGAATGCAGAAGTAGTGAGGGATCTGGGAGCTCATGTACATGAATCATAAAACATCTGCATTTAGGTAGAGTAAGTAATCAGGAAGGCAAATGGAGTGTTGGGGGCGGAGTATAATGGGGAAGTCTTGCTACATCTGTCCTGGGCACCTTGCGTACTGTGTATAGTTTTTGTCTTGTTTTAAGGAAGGACATGCTCGCTGTGAAGCAGTTCAGAGAATATGGACTGGTCCTATTTCTGGGAAGACGGTTTGCCTTATGAGGAAAGATTGATCAAGTTGGCCTATACTCCTCAGAGCTTAGAATAATGAGAGGCGATCTCATTGAGGAATGTGAAATTCTGAGTGGGCTTGGTAAGCTGAGAGCATGTTACATCCCTGGGGTGATTTAGAACAAGGATTGCACAGTTTAGAATAAGGGGTCTCCTAGTTAGTTTGGAGATGATGAGGAATATCTCCTTTCAGAGGGTGTTTGGTCTTTGGAATTCTGTTTCTGACTGAGTAGTGGACACTGGGTCATTGACTGTATTCAAGTTTGAGTTGGATTGTTGGGTGAGAAGGGAGTCAAGGGTTAACAGGTCAGACAGGAAAGTAGAGAAAAGATCACGATAGGTGCAGTGATTTTAATGAATAGTAGAGCACACTGAAGAAGCCAAATGTCTTACGGTCGCTCCATTTTCAATTTTTCTTTGTTCATTCATGAGTTGTGGGTGTTGCTGACTGGGCCGGGACTTATGGCCCATTCCTAGTTGCCTTTGAGAAAGTGGTTTGGAGAAATTGTGCAGTCATCAGGTGGGAGGGTCACTTAAGCTGTCACAGGGCTTTTGGTGTTTCCACAGACAGAGAGGTTTGGGGGCGGCACAGTGGCTCAGTGGTTAGCACTGTTGCCTCACGGCACCAGGGACCCAGGTTCAATTCCACCCTCGGGTGACTGTCTGTGTGGAGTTTGCACATTCTCCCCGTGTCTGTGTGCATTCCCTCCAGGTGCTCCAGTTTCCTCCCACAGTCCAAAGATGTGCAGGCAAGGTGAATTGGCCATGTTAAATTGCCCCAAGTGTTCAGGGATGTGTAGATTAGTGGGTTTATAGGGTAATGGGTCTGGGTGGGATATTCTGAGGGTCAGTGTGGACTTGTTGGGCCAAAGGGCCTGTTTCCACACTAAAGGGATTCTATGACTAAGTGTCATCACAGCACTGAAAGTGACCTCCAGCTTAAGTGCAGAACACTAACTGCACCTCATCACTATTCCATCAACATTCACAAGATTTTTTCATTTCACCAGCCAATAATAAGAACCCATCTTAACAGAACTCATCCCTTACACTAGATGAGGAGAAATTGCTTCACTAAAAGGGTGGTTAAATTGCCTACCCCATGGAGCTGTGGATGCTCTGTCATTAAGGGGAGGTGATGACCTAGTGACATTATCACTAGACCTACTAATCCACAGACCCAAGTTCAAATCCCTGCATGGCAGATGGTGGAATTTAAACTCAGTTTTAAAAAATATCTGGGATTAAGGGAATCTAATAACGACCATTAGATTGTCAGGAAAAATGCCATCTATTTCACTAATTGTCCTTTAAGGAAGGAAATCTGCCATACTTAATAAAAACCAAAAGAACTGAGGATTCTGTAAACCAGGAACAAAAATCACAGTAGGAATTCTAATTTCTATGAAATCTGAGTGTGTAAAACTGACAGCGCTGTTCCACCTTCAGGCACTGAATGAGTTGAGATTGTTTTAATGCTGTGCCAAGCCTGATGTAAGTAAACAGAGATGATGCCATTATCTGCACTGCCAACCTCACCTCACTAGCTCATGGATCAAGAGACACACTCTTAGAAATCTAGAGGCTTGGAATTTCTATATACCTTAAGTAAGTGCCCACCATCCATAGGTAAGTCCATTTATATATTTCTTTGTAAAATGTATTTGGAGTTGTGAGAGCTCTGTCTGATTCCAACACACACCTGCTGGCTGCAACAGTATGATCCATCCAGGCGGGAGTTACGTGTAAAAGCAATTCTGAGATTTTCACAGCTTGGATCCCCAAATGGAGAACAAGGCTTCATTTAACCTGCAGATTGCTCCTCTTGGGAGTTGGATACAGTTCCCACTCACTCAGTGCTACCTGAAGGCAGGGGGGAGAACTGTTCATGAGGCACATTTCACAATGGGCCCAAATCCCCAGCATTAGATTCGCAGCAGCGTTCAATCTGAAACATGGATATTCTAGTCTGGTGCTCTAGAAGTGAACAAAAACGAAGTTGCTGGAAATTCTCAGCAGGTCTGGCAGCATCTGTGAAGGAGAAAACAGAGTTAACGTTTGAGGAAGGGTCACCGGATCCGAAACGTTAACTCTGCTTTCTCCTTCACAGATGCTGCCAGACCTCCTGACCTTTTCCAGCAACTTCTGTTTTTGTTCCTGATTTACAGCATCCGCAGTTCTTTCGGTTTTTACTCTAGAAATGAATTAAGGATCCAGGTGATATTGGAGACGTGTCTCATCGAACTTAGAGGCCCCCTCACCTACATTGCACCTTCAATACAATGAACCATGTCCAACGTATTTCACTGGAGAATAATCGATGAATCATTGACACTGGGTCAAAGGTGTTATTAGGGCAGGTGACCATGGAGATTCCCAATCATTGTTCATCACACCTTTAGAGACCAGGCTGTAAATACAGCCTAAGCTTTCCGAAACTATCAGAAATTCTGGCAGCTACTGCCTCAAGGTAACAGCAAATTACACTTGTTTGGATCATTACGTCACACACCCTCTGCCTCTACTCCTTGAAAAACTGGATAGGGTTTTGTGAATTAGCCAAGGGGCTTCGTGCTTGGTCAGAACTTATATCACGAGAGTGAATCAGCCTTGAACAGAAGTAACAACTCTGTTCCTGTTAACAAGTCAATACGTCCCTTGTTGGATGATGAGAAACAGGTCTTTCAGGCTGTCACCAGCATTATCTACTGCACAGCCATTTAAGTGATTCTGTCACTTAATGCTGGAAGAGTCCAGGTGTTCTATACTTGCTGCGGTTTTCAGAATAATTTAACTCATTCTTCTCTGATTTGCCATCAGTGGACAAAGTTAATGCACCTCATGATAACTACTGTGCTTCAAACGTACACTTATAGTTGCTCCCCTCCTCTGGTCTCTCCCCGCTACCCTCTCCCAATTGTTGTCTTCCATTTCTTAGTGTCTTCTGTCCCTCAATAAAACCATCTAAAAACAGAAGGATTACAGAATCCTGTTGGGCAGTTCCTGTAATTTTTGGTGTTGTGGCTGCTATCTTATTTCCATTCATGATGCAGGCACATGCTTTGAGGATGAGCCGCATTGGTTGGCACATCGGATGGGGTGTTGCACGATGCAGAGACTGTGTGTGGGAGGTTTGAGAATAAGCAGCTGAAGATCCCATTTCTTCTCAGACACTAGGCACCAGATGGACACTCCACGTGATATCAAGGAACAGCTGAAGGTATCGGATACTAGGCCCTGGCAACAGGACTGAAAACTGGCACATCAGAACTATCTGTGCCCCAATGCTGGCATTTACCAGATAGCCAGATACGTCTGAACCACAAAAAGGAGGACAAATCCAACCCAGTAAATTACTAGACCATTAGTCTATTCTCAATCATTAGCAAACTGAGGGAACGAGTGCTCAACCGCTCTATCAAGTCATGCTTTTAAAGAAAAACTTGCTCTCTCATTGCCCAGTTCTGCTAAGGGAACCCAACTCCTGACCTCATTGCAGCTTTGGTCTAACCATCTAAACAGGGATGGCATGGTGACTCAGTGGTTAGCACTGCAGCCTCACAGTGCCAAGGACCTGGGTTCGATTCCACCCTCAGGTGACTGTCTGTGTGGTGTTTGCCCATTCTCCCGTGTCTGCGTGGGTTTCCTCCCACAGTCCAAAGATGTACAGGTTAGGGTGGGTTGGCTGTGCTAAATTGCCCTGTAGTGTCCAGCGAGGTGCAGGCTTGGTGGTCTAGCCATGGGGAAATGCAGATTCAGGGTGGGATGCTTTTTGGAGGGTCGGCATGGATTTGATAGACCAAATGGCCTGCTTTCACAATGTAGGGATTCTGTGGTCAAAAGAGCTGAATTCCAGTGTTGAGGAGAGAATGACTGCTCTTGACATTGACCCTGCACTTGACCAAGTGTGGCATCCAAGCAGCCTTGGCAAAACTGGACTCAATGGAAAATCGCTCCACTGGTTGGAGTCATACCTGGAACAAAAGATGATTTGTGGTGGGTGGAGGTCATCTATCACAGTCCATACAGATCACTGCAAGGTCAATAGTTTTAATCAACTTGTTCAGATATGCTAACGGCACACCTCTGGAGCAGGTAGGATTTGAACCTTGATCTCCTGATCCAGAGGTAGACACACTATCACTGCACCCCACTTCATTGTTAGATAGTGTCCTAGGCCCAATCGTCTTCAGCTGCTTCATCATTCACTCTCTCCATCATCAAGTCAGAAGTGGGGACGTTCGCTGACAATTGTGCAATGTTCAACACCATTCACGACTCCTCAGATACTGAAGCATTTCATGTTCAAATGCAGAAAAACCTGGACAATATCATTTGTGCCATACAAATACCAGTCAATGACTATCTCCAACAAGACAGAACTTAACCAATGCCCTTGACATTCATTGACATTACTATCACTGAATCCTCCACTCTTAACATAATGGAGGTTATCATTAACCAGAAAGTGGAGACAAAGGGATATTTTTTAGAAAGACTAGTGGAATTCAGCAGGGGTCCATTCTGGGACCCCGACTATTCATTAACGATCTGGACAGAGGAGCTGAGGACATTGTTGCTAAGTTTGCAGATGACACAAAGATAGGTAGAGGGCCAGGTTGTGTTGAGAAAGCAGGGAGGCTGCAGAAGGAACAGAAACAGAAATTGCTGGCAAACCACAGCAGGCCTGGCAGCATCTATGGAGAGAAAGTAGAGTCAACATTTCTGCAGAAGGATTTGGACAGGCTAGGAGAGAGGGAAAAGAAATGGCAGATGGGAGACGATGTGTGTAAGTGTGAGTTTATGCACTTTGGTCGGAAGAATAGAGGCATAGACTATTTCTAAACAGGGAAATCAGAAGCACAAAGTGACTTGGGAGTCCTATTTCAGGACTTTCTTAAGGTTAAGGTGTAGTTTCAGTTAATGTTAGGAAGACAATTGCAGTGTTTTTATCCATTTCATTAGGGTTAGAATATAAGAGCAGAGATGTATTGCTGAGGCTGTATAAGGCTCTGGTCAGACTGCATTTGGGTTCTTGTGAGCAGTTTTGGGCCCTGCATCTAAGGAAGGATGTGCTGGTGTTGGAGAAAGTCCAGAGAAGATTTACAAGAATGATCCTAGAATTAAGGACTTGTCATTTAAGGAATCGTTGAGGAATCTGGGTCTGTACTCAATGGAGATTAGAAGGATGGGGGGGTGATCTCACTGAAATATACAGAATCCTGAGAGACCTGGATAGTGCGGATGTTGGGAAGATGTTTCCAGTAACAGGAGAGACTAGGACCGGAGGGCACAGCCTTAGAGTGAAGGGATGATCCTTTAGAATTGAGATGAGGAGGAATTTCTTCAGCCAGAGGGTAGGAATGTGGAATTCATTGCTGCTGAGGGCTGTGAAGGCCAAGTCATTGAGTGTATTTAAGACAGAGATAGATAGGTTCCTGATCTGTAAGGGAGAAGGCAGGAGAATAGGGTTGAGAAACATATCAGCCATGAACAAATGGCAGAGCAGGCTTGATGGGCTGAATGGCCTAATCCTGCTCCGTTATCTTATGGTCTTATAGAAGCTGACCTGGACCAGTCATATACACACTGTGGCTACAAGAGCAGGTTGGAGACTGGAAATCCTGCAGCGAGTAACTCACTTCCTGACTCCCCAAAGCCTGTCCACCATTACCAAGGCACAGGTTAGGAGTGTGTTGGAATACTTGCCTGCATGAATGCAGCTCCAACAACATCCTGAAGCTCAACACCATCCAGGACAAAGTCGCTCACTTGATTGGAACCACATCCATCGCCTTCACCGTTCATTCTGTCCTCAGCCAGTGGTCAGTAGCTGCAGTGTAGATTATATGTGAGACGCACTGTAGAAATTCACCAAGGCTCCTCTGGCAGCATCTTCCAAACCTGCGACCTCTTCCATCTAGAAGGACAAGGACAGCAGATTTATGGAACTATCACCACCATTGAGCTCCCCTCCAAGCCACTTATCATCCTGACTTGGAAACATATCACGGTTCCTTTCGTATTGCTGTACTAAAATCCTGAAAATCCCTCCCTAACTATATTGTGAATGTCCCCATCCTCAGAGATCCAGTAAGCAGCTCACCACCACCCTTCTAAAGGGCATTTAGCAATGGGTAATAAATGCCGGCCTACTTAGAGAGACATGTTAAAAACAAAGGAAGCTTATGACATTAATCATTGTATAAGCGCAACTCAACAGTGTTACCATTTTGGTGTTTTACAGGCTCTCTGTTAACCTTGCACAGTTGAACAGCAACATGAAGCAACCTCCCACCAGCACTATTTAAAGGGATTGGCAATAATCTTTAGCTTACTTGATGCCAAAACTGCCAATATGTGTTTCAGAGAAAGTGGTTTTTTGAGGTTGTTCACTATTAACTGATCCTCCTTCATCTACACTTTGTTTAGGACCTATCTAATGATGAATGGTAAAGGATACAATACCAGATAATCTCTCAATTCTGGTCTCCCTGCTATAGGAAAAATGCTGTTAAACTTGAAAGGGTGAGAAAAGGTTTACAAGGATGTTGCCAGGGTTGAAGGGTTTGAGCTGTAGGGTGAAGCTGCGACTATTTTCCCTGGCGCATCAGAGGCTGAGGGGTGATCTTATTGCGGTTAATAAAATCATGAAGGCATGGATAGGGTGAATAGTCAAGGTCTTTTCCCAGGGTAGGGGAGTCCAAAACTAGAGGGCACAGGTTTAAGGTGAGAAGGGAAAGATTTTAAAAGGGATCTGAAGGGCAACTTTTTCATGCAGAAGGTGGTGTGTGTATGGAACGAGCTGCTAAAGGAATTGGTGGAGGCTGGTGCAATGACAACATTTAAAAGGCATCTGTTTGGGTACATGAATAGGAAGGGTTTGGAGGGATATGGGCCAAATGATGGAAAATGGAACCAGATTAATTTAGGATATCTGGTCGGCCTGGACGAGTTGGACTGAAGGGCGCTGTACAACTCTATGACTGTCTATGACTTTACAAGGGAAGCAATCTTTTCAATTAATAAGCTGGTTTATTGCATGATAGCGGTAAGTATTTTACTCAGCAGGTCTAGTTACTTGGACTGTCAAAAGCTGTTCAGCATATGTCTAATCCTGCAAAGGCTAGAGTCACTGTCTCCAACCGCAGATTGTGCGACAGCAACAGAATGGTTGGAGCTCGATGTAACATGAACATTAACTCCTTCAGAGTCGTTACTTTATACAACATCTCAGGGTATATTTAACGTGACAAAAAGGGCAATTTAAAATATTTCGAGTCTCATGGAAAATGTAGTTTCAAGAATTTTAAAATTGTGAATGGACCAGGACATTCATGATTTAAAGCATGATTTCAGTGAGGTATCTTATTAAGGCTGCAGTCACATATTAAAGACAAACAAGGGGACGTGTCTTGTGTTTTATACTGTAAAAGGCAGAAAAATATAAAGTTTCCTCACGAGATAAGTGAAAACCTTCATCTTGGCAGTGGAGAGTAGGGAAACATCCAGAATGCAGGAAACAACAATTTTGACTAAAAAACAAATTGTGAAAATCCCTGGTAAGCGGTTTAGGGATGCAGTATCACCATGATGCAGAATTGAAAACTTTATTAGAAGGAGCCTTGTTAAATCTTGGTGGTCTGGTCCAGTATGGAAACAAAAGCTAAGGACAGTGTGAATTGGCCTGGTCTGCTTTCCAAACATAAAGGCAAATTAAGTTTGTCAAGATCATCCACCAACTGCAAAATGGCCTGGTTGGTTGTATTTGTACCAATGGTGAGATATTCGTTGGCTTCACTGGAGCAAGCAATGTAAAGCCAGGATAGGTACACCAGTGATCTTATACCAACATGACCTGGGTATTCCTTCATTCAAATAGAACCTGCAACCTCTCCACCACAGACAGGGCTATTTTTTTTCCCTGTGGCCTTTTTATTTCCTGAAGGAATGCACAGACATTGTTAATTCTCCACTGATCTTGAAGGGAGCTAGAACGGCCACACCACATCTCTTATCCAACACGGCATTGGGGAATGGCCACCTTAGCCAAACCCCAAAGCAGGGCCTCTGATTCACCCCCATGGACATGAAACTTTTTGTTTTTGTGTTATCTACCAGGTAGAATGGTGGTAAAAATGGATTCTCTGTTTGAGATGTGATTTTGACTTACTTAGGGCACTCACAAGATTGAGTGATGAGTCATTGGAAGGGGACACTGAAAGACTTGCTCCATTGTTGCAGCGAAAAAGTCAACCTATTGAATAGCTGGGAGGAGTTGAGGAATTTATCTACAATACTACCTACCAGATGAGAGTATGAACATGACATGGGATTTTTGGTCGCGCTAATTAGTTATCAGGGAAAGTAGCTAGTCTGTTATTTAGTCGTCCCATGTTCAGTCTTTGTTGATTTTAGTTTGGTTTTTAATGTAAAGTCTTAAAAATAGGGGAATCTTTGGCATATGATTCTTTGCAATGGCTGCTGGGAAAAGTCACAACCCTTTCGAAGGGTTGAGTTTCCACGGGAAAGTAAGAAAATTCTCACACAAACTGCATCACAGCAGAATTTAGCTGGTCACCAGTGTGGCAGGATGGAAGGGAGTTTTGACCACTGACTTGAGGATTGAGCCTTTCTGTGGGATAGCCCTGTCCAAATAGAGCATCTCCTTAAAAGTTCACAGTACAGTCCGGGTTTAATTTGCTTTGATTTATCGTTGTCACGTGTACCAAGATACAGTGAAAAGTACTGTTCTGCATGCTATCCAAGCAAATCATACCCTAATAAGTACTTCAGGATAATAGAACAGAATGCAGAATACAGCTACAGAGAAGGTGCAGAGAAAGTTTGAAACATATTCATAGGTCCATTCAAAAGTCTGATAACAGTGGGGACGAAGCTGTTCTTAAATCTGTTGGTGATTATAAGTCTGGAGGAGATGGGAAAGGATGGGGCCAAGGAATGATTGGAAAACAGGGACAATGTTCTTAAAATCGAGCTGTTGGGATTCTCCAGAGTCTGAAGTGGATGAGCCAAGCCATTAGCCGACTGCAGTAGATCTCAAAATCATTCTCATCACTTTGCAAGACGTGGGACTCATTCCAGAAGGTGCAGTTTAAAAGCCAGTGGGATGGAAGTGGTCGTGTTTCATCAAGGGCCACAAAGTGACCTAATTTGTACGGAATTCCTCAGACAGAGGATGTTCGATGTCTAGCTGGTGGGGAGCAGTGATGCAGGAGCAATACCTACAAAGGAATTATTGATGCAGGAAACCATCATAACCAGCCTGTACTATAAGCTGCATTTGCAATGAGGCAGATCTGCAAAGATACCTTCCTGTTGGTAGCAACTCAGATATATTTCACATCTTTAACGCAACAAATGGGTAGCTCAGTGGTTAGCACTGCTGCCTCACAGCGCCAAGGACCTGGGTTCGATTCCAGCCTTGGGTGACTGCCTGCATAGAGTTTGCACATTCTCCCTGAATCTGCGTGGGTTTCGTCCCGCAGTTCAAAGCTGCGCAGGTTAGGTGGGTTGGACATGTAAAACTGCTCTGCAGTTTGCAGGGTAGGTGGATTAGCCACAGGAAATAACAGGGGTGGGTAGGGTGGGATATTCTTTGAAGGGTCGGCATGGACTCGACAGGCCAATACTGTGCTGTAGGGATCCTGTGAAACCTTCACAAATTAATTCATAGATACACTTGAATAATGAAGTAGGTTTTCAAGAGCGTCCCAAGAGATGAGAGATTTAGATGGGTTATTGCAGAGCTTTGAGCCAAGGCAGCTGAAGGTTATATGCTCATGTAAACCAGGGGCTAAAGTAGGCCATTCTGCTCCACCATTCAATTAGATCATGCTGGGCCGCCAATGGTGGTGTGACTAAAATTGAGGACGTTCTAAGACGTCTGAGTTAGAATGATATGAATACCATGGAGGATTGTGAGACTAGAGGAGATTACAGGAAGGGGAATGGATGATGCTAAAGGTTAAGCAGAAAACAGGGATGACAGCTAGTCCTGTGGATGGTGGAGGAACATGACCAGAAACTCAACACGTCTGACTGCATGTGTGGAAAGAAAAACAGAGTTAACATTTCACAGCTGATATGTCTCTTCTTGGAAATTCTGAAGCTGTGTCACATCAGACTCTGTTTCTCTCTCCACAGGTGTGGTCACACATGTGCTGAGTTTCTCCAGCACTTTCTTCAGATCTCCAGCGTTCTTTACTCATTCACAGGACGAGGGTAGCTCTGGCCAGGCCAGCATTTATTGCCCATCCGGCAGTTAAAAATCCACCACATTGCTGTAGGTCTGGAGTCACATGTAGGCCAGACCAGGTAAGGATGGCAGTCTCCTTCCCTAAAGGGCATTAGTGAGCCAGATGGGTTTTTCCAGACTATCATTTCATGATTACAATTAGACTCTTAATTCCAGGTTTTTTTTTATTGAATTCAAATTTCACCCTGTGCTGTGGCGGGATTCGAACCTAAGTCTCCAGAACATTATCAGGGTCACTGGATTAACAGTCCAGTGATAATGGCTTTAGGCCATCACCTCACTGGTGTTCTGCTTTTACTTGAATTTTCATGGGAGTTGCGGAGACACTGCGAAAATGGGTATCTGGAGTCTGCGTCCCAGCCCTATTCCTGGGATTTTTGATTTCCACCAGGGCTGTTTTGGATGCATGTTGGTTCAGACACGTGTACACTGCCTACACTCCCCAACCTGGCAGGTTCCACTGCAGGGACTGGTATCTCCTAGTCCTATGCAATCTTCATGTACCCATGCCAGTTCTAAAAGGTCTTGTGGGCCAATGAACCATATCCTGGGTGAGGCAATCTTTTGGAAGACAAGATCAAAATATCCTACCCATGATATCACACCTAATGCCTCCACTCATACCTATGTCTCCTCATACCACCCCATGCCAAGCTATGACACCCATCTACTCCCGTGTGTCATCTCACCCGTCCATGGCACTTCCAGGACCTGTCGCCCACCGTATGGTACCAATTAACCTTATAGCGACCGTCCTCATGTAGATCCCATTCGGACAGCACAGCTATTCACAGAGTGCCTAAACATCTGAGGCTTTGATCGACAGCTCTATCTCTGCTGTGAATTCTCCAATATTTATTTGCAGAATGTAAAGGGATTTCAAGTATTTGCAGTTTCTGCTGTCGGCACTTTAACGGATAATTGACAATTTTATTGAACTTCCACACATGCAGTCAGATGTGTTGAGTTTCTGGACATGTACCTACACCATCCCCAGGACTAGCCGTTTTCAGCTCTATAAAATCAGCTGACTTCACCCCTGCATCAGTTCATCAGCTGTTAAAACCTTTGTTTTCCCATTGTTACCTTGAGACATGCCTATCCCAATGCGTTCTTGGCTTGTCTGCAAAGTTCAAGAAAGTGAAAAGTTATGTGTCAACGATTAGATTCATAGAGTCATACAGGTCTACAGCATGGAAACAGGCCCTTCGGCCCAACTTGTCCATGCTGCCCAGTTTTCGCAATTAATCTAGTGCCATTTGCCTGCGTTTGGTCCATATCCCTCCATACCTGCCCCAACAATGTACCTATCTAAATGTTTCATAAATGACAAAATTGTACTCGCTTCCACCACTACCTCTGGCAGCCCATTCCAGATACACACCACCCACTGTATGGAAAAGTTGCCTCTCTGAGCCCTTTTCTATCCCTCCTTTAAACCAATGCCCTTTGGTTTTAGACTCCCCTACCATGGGGAAATGCTGTTGGCTATCTACCTTATCTACACCTCTCATGATTTTATAAATATCTATAAGGTCACCCCTCAGTCTCCTGTGCTCCACCCCCTCCACATTGTTCCTTAAGTTTCTTAAAAAGCTCATCCTATTGTGACTGTAGGGTTCTTTGGTTCTCTACAATGCATGAATGGGCATGGAAGTGCTATTGTTTGGCCTGTATGAGGGGCAATGGGTATGGCACCATGGGATTGCACAGTTGGGTCATGGAAATGGGGTGACGTTGTTGGGCCAGGGGATTAAAAATTCCTCTCCTTGGCAGCACTTTGCCCTGAGGTGGGCACGCACATCAACCTGGGAGATGAAAATCCAGTCCTAGGCTTCGGCCTGCTCTGCACACACAGTCTGACCAAGACACTGGAGGGGTCCAGAATGGTAGTAGTGAGTTAATATCGGGTGACATTGTGGTAAACGTGCAAACCCAAGATTATACTTTCAGGTGATGTTACTGAGGCGCAACTTGCAGGTGAGAAATAGGAGGCACCTTGATGGCGCAATGATCATGAAGAACCTTCTGGAAGGTTACATCCTAAGGCCACCACTCCCATTGGCACCATTCAGTCTATCAGCTTTTTATTTCCACCTCTAACATTTCTGTTATATAGAATTTTTTTTTATTTTACAAAGTGTACGATTAAAACGGGCCAGAAAGTGCAGCTTTTAAATGCTCCCTACTGTTTACCCCCAGAAGATTAATCCGGAATTCTTGTCGCCCCAGAATAATCTGAGGTTTGAAAAGATTTTGGAACCAGGTGAGGACTAACCGCCAGACAGGAATGAGTCTAAAGTTGGCACAGAGTTTTCTTTCCCCCTTGCTAGTACTTAGCAGATGGTTGCCCTGAGGCCTGAGTCAGATGCCATCTGAAGCAAATGGGCACCTCTTATGGTTTGTGGGAAGGCAGGAGATCAAGCTGTTGCTATGCCAAAACTGTCAGGGAGTTAGAGGGAGTGACAATCCGAGAGGGGTCCTGGGTGAAATTTGTTTTGTGGATCCAAGTATAGCCATAAGACATTAGATCGAGGAGCAGAATTAGGCCATTCAGCCATTGAGTCTGCTCCACCATTCGATCATGGCTGATATGTTTCTCAACCCCATTCTCCTGCCTTCTCCCTGTAACCCTCGATCCCCCTTACTTATCAGGAATCTCTCTATCTCTGTGTTAAATAGACTCAATTACTTCGCTTCCATAGCCCTCTGCAGCAATGAGTTCCACAGATTCACCGCCCTCTGGCTGAAGAAGTTCCTCCTCGTCTCGGTTCTAAAGGGTCATTTTTCACTCTGAGGCTGTGCCCTCAGGTCCTAGTCTCTCCTACTGGTGGAAGCACCTTCTCCACACCCACTCTATCCAGGCCTCTCGGTATGCTGTAAGTTTCAATCAGATTTTCCCATCATCCTTCTAAACTCCATCTAGTACAGACCCAGACTCCTCAATTGTTCCTCATATGACAAGCCCTTCAACCTGGGATCATTCTTTTAAACCTCTTCTGGACCCCCTCCAATGCCAGTACATCCTTCCTTCATTCCTTTGTCCACATCATTAATATATAATACGAACAGTTGTGGTCCAACAATGTCCACTGTGGAGCTCCTCTAGTTGCCGGCTGCCATCCTGAAAAAGACCCCTTCATCCCTACACTCTGACCCCTGACTCTCTTGAAGTTCTGGCATGCTGCTGGTGTATTCCACTGTGAAAACTGAAGCAGAGTTACCGATTCAGTTTCTCCATCATTTCTTTGTTCTCTGTTACAACTTCTCTAGCTTATTTTCCAGCTTTCCAATATCTACTCTTGTCTTTCAGATTTCAAAAATCACTCTTGCAATCTTTTGTTTTATTATGAGCTAGCTTACTCTCATTTTTCATCTTCACCCCTTTACTGCTTTTTTAGTCGTCTTCTGCTTGTTTTTAAAGGCTTCCCAATCCTTCATCTTCCCACTAATCTTTGCATTGCAATAATCATTGTATCTTTCTCTTTTGCTTTTATGATGTCCCTGACTTCCCCCTCTCAACCAGGGTTATGTAGTCCTCTCCTTTCTTCTGCCTCGGGATGAATTTCTGCTGTGCCTCCCGAATTACCCCCAGAAACTTCTGCTATCGCTGCTCCAACAACTACCCCGCTAGCCACCCCTTCCAATCAACTCTGGCCAGCTCCTCCCTCATGTCTTTGCAGTCCCCTTTACTCAATTGTAAAATCATTACATCTGATTCCAGCTTTTCCCTCTCAAACTGCAGAGTGAACTGGACCATATTGAGGCCACTGGCCCCTAGGCGTTCCTTCCCATTAAGCTCCTTACTCGAGTTCCCCTCATTATGCATCACCAAATCCAAAACTGCCCGTTCCCCAGTTGGTTCTGCCACAAGCTGCTCCAAAACAAACCATCTTGTAGATGTTCCACAAATCCCTTTTTCCTTGGGGATCTGCTACCAACCTGATTTTCCCAGTCCTACAGCCTTCCTACTCCTCCACATCAATAGGAAAAATAAAGACTAATTTCCTCAGTGGTTTTGTTAGCAGCCTCCAGGGGTCTCGCTGATGAGACCACTCAGCCCTTCTTTGAATACTCACTATTTTGCCCATTGAAACCTCCAAATCACTGTTGGGAAGTCTTATAATTATCTTTGAAGAAGCTATATCTTGGCACACTGCCTGCTCTCCCATAGATGAGCCAGGCAAGATATGCATCAGGCAGAGTTTGGGCATCATGGTGATGGTCAAAGTACCCTTGATTTTTTAACTAGCACTTCTTTTTCAAACACGAATCATACAGCAGCAGGTTGTAATTGCCATGAATGCATGAGGAGTTCAAAGAGTTGATTTAAGTTGGCAAAAGCAATGATAACTGGTATTTCCATGTGGGGGATATGGGTGAGGAGCATGGGGTTGGAAGTTTGAACAAGCTGGAGACCGCGCAAGGGAGGAGAATGGCTGACACGCGAGGAGGTTTTGTGGGCAAAATGAGCTGCCTGAAGATGTCAGAATTAGGAGCAAGGACTTCAACTGATGATGAATAAATGCTGGACTAGCAAGAGACGCCCATGAATGAATGAAAAGAAATGACGCTGCTGCATTAAAAAAAACAGCAGTTTTACAAAGCCGGTAATAAGCAGTCATGCTCAAAGATCGAATGATAAAGTGGCGAGGACCTCAAGAGCATGCAGAGGAGATTTAATAGAATGGTATAAGAATTCAGGAAATTCAATGGTGCGGGGGAGCTGGGAATGTTGTGCCTGGAACACGGAAGGTTAAAGGTCGATCTCATAAAGCTATTCAAAATGACGAGGAGTTCCGTTCAAGTTGATCGTAAGGGCATAAGAAATAGGAGCAGGCATAGGCCATTTGGCCCATCAAGCCTGCTCTGCCATTCAATAAGATCTTCTCGTGGACTCAGCTCCACTGACCCGCCCACTCACCATCACCTTTACTGTACAAAACCGATCTATCTTTGCCTTAAAATCCATGAGATAGGTTCCACCGGAGAAGAAAAGGAGTCCCACCTCCAGAATTTTGCGCTGCACTCCAATATAGAGCATCAACTGAGCTCTTCACCCCAAACTCATTCACAAACACCCCCAAAGGTAGCCATCACTGAAAAGGGGAAGGTCTCACGAGTGACAAACAACTCACTGAAACACGAAACACATGCGAGGAGGCAGCCGTCAGAGGGAGAGGATCTGCCTTCAGGATGGTCCACCACTTCAGAAAGTTTTAGTGACTGCTGATCACTGATGCCTCAATGTTAAAAGACTGCTAGGGAGCTTAGTTCAGATGTTCACATCCAATTCATAGGCAGCACATTGATCAGGCTGGATTAGCTTTGGGCACTGACAGATCTGCAACTTCTATCTGTGCAATGCTGCGTGTCCAAACTCTGGGTTGGCCGTGACCACTCCTGGGTCCTCGAGAAGAGCCTTGGCTGAACTTCCAAAGTTCAGCAAACGCTGTGAATTGATTCCTCCAATAGAATAATTCTGTCTCACTTCTTCCACCCACTGGGAAAGGATATAGAAGGTGCGATGGAGGGAATTAGAATGCATCCATTATACATCCCTTACTAGTGGGTCAAACACACACCTAACTTAATGCTTTAAGGCATAATTGGAACAGAAGGACACCACTGTGCCAACAAAATCTGTTGCAACATTCTATGAGGTTAAGTTTGATCTTCATTTAACTGTTTCTCAACTTTTTGCTCCTTATCTTCTGCCCCTCTCAAAAAATAAGACTGACTGATCAGTGCAGGATGTTGCCAATTTCTCACACTGGTCACAGTGTAGCTGGAGATGATCAGCTTGTGTCAAATGTAGGGTAGTTTTTGCTTTGGTCCCATACACTCCGAAGTGTCCATTGGAACTCAATTTATCTGGGACTTGGACAACTATGGGACACTTCTGTATGAGCCAGGGTGGGACTTCAAGGCAAATCTAAGGTGTGAAAGTTTGATGTTGAAACTACTAAGCTGTCCAGTTCTCCTAATCCTTTACTTAGCGGTCAGACATATTGAGCAGGTCAGCAATCCAGAGCAGATGTCTGCATAAGAGTACTGCTACAGTCATAGAGATATACAGCACAGAAACAGACCCTTCAGTCCAACTCGTCCACACTGACCAGGTATCCTAAATCAATCTAGTCCCATTTTCCAGCATTTGGCTCATATCCCTCTCGACGCTTTCTGTTCATATACCCATCTAGATGCCTTTTAGATGTTGTAAATGCACCAGCCTCCACCACTTCCTCTGGCAGCTGGTTTCATACACTCACCATCCTCTGCATGAAAAGGTCGCCCCTTAGGTCCCTTTTAAAACTTTCCACTCTCATTTTAAACCTATGCCCTCTAATTTTGGACTCCCCTACCCCAGGGAAAAGACTTTGACTATTCACCCTCATAATTTTATGAACCTCTATAAGGTCCCCCCTCAGCCTCCAACACTCCAGGGAAAATAACCCCAGCCTATTCAGACTCTCCCTATAGCTGAAACCCTCCAGTCCTGGCAACATCCTTATAAATATTTTGTGAACCCTTTCAAGTTTAACAACATCCTTCTTATAGCAGGGAGACCAGAATTGAATGCAGTATTTCAAAAGCCCTGCACATCTGCAACATGACCTCCCACTCCTATACTCAATGCACTGACCAATAAAGGCAGGCATACCAAATGCCTTCTTCACTATCCAGTCTACCTGGGACTCCTCTTTCAAGGAACTATGAACCTGCACTCCAAGGTATCTTTGTTCAGCAACACTCCCCAGGACCTTACCATTAAGTGTATAAGTCTTGCCCTGATTTGCCTTTCCAAAATGCAGCACCTCACATTTATCTAAATTAAACTCCATCGGCCACTCCTCGGCCCATTGGCCCATCTGATCAAGGTCCCGTTGTACTCTGAGGTAGCCTTCTTCGCTGTCCACTACATCATCTATTTTGGTGCCATCTGTAAACTTACTAACTAGACTTCCTACGTTCACATCCAAATTGTTTATATAAATGACAAAAAGCAGTCTCAAGTCAATTGTTTCAGATCAGCTCACAGTTAGGATGCTGGCCTGGGACGTGGAGGTAAACAACCCATAGCCTAACCAACCAGGACACCTAAGTAGTATCACTTTTAGCGACAAAGAAACTAACGATCTACAGGATGAATAGGTTTCTTCAGATGCAATTGACCCAAAGTTCCCAATTGGAAAAAGCTATTTGTTTCTTACAATGAGTGCACTAATTGCATTCTATTAATTAACAAGTAGGATTTGCAACAGCAATTCAGAATGCAGACGGGATTTGGTATCATAGATCTTCCAGTTTCAAGATTGCTGGACCATATCCCGGTCTCTCCCATCTTCATTTAAACACAGTTTTCATCTCTTGCACTGGCTTTTAAATTCGCTGAAGCAGAACTGCGTTAATTGAAAACAATTTGCCTCAAAAGGCTTTGAATCAAAGAAATGCTTAAATAATTTCTCTCAGAGGAGGGGCAGGGACATTTGAGGAGGGGAGCCAGTGAACTGGGACACCAGCTGCTACTGCTTTTATGTGCTGCGTTTAATGATGGCTACTTCAAGCAAGTTGTTTGGGGCTCTTTCACTAGAGCTGCCAAAGTCTTGGAACTCCCTTCGGTCGTCAATGTTGACTCAAACAAGCAGAAACAGAACGTGCTGGAGAAACTCAGCAGGTTCTGACAGCAGAGTTAACGCGCCGAGTGCAGAAAGCCAATGGAATCTGATGGCATGTCGGGATTTGGATCAGCATTATGTGTGAGGCTACAGATTCGGGTGAAAAATCTGGAGCAGGATGAGGCCATCTGGTCCCTAGAGCCTGCTGTGCCATTCAATAAGATCATAGCTGACCTTTTTGTGCACTCAGCTCCACATACCCACTCACCATAATCCTTAATTCCTCCACTGTTCAAAAATCTATCTGCCTTTGCCGTAAAAATATTCGACAAGGTGGCCTCACCTGCTTCAGTGGGCAGGGAATTCCACAGATTCACAACCCTTTGGGTGAAGAAGCTCCTTCTCAGCTCAGTCTTAAATCTGCTCCCCCTTATTTTGAGGCTATGCCCCCTAGTTCTAGTCTTACCCGCCAGTGGAAACAGCCTCAGAGATAGTAAGAATTGCCAATGCTGGAGTCAGAAATAACACAGTGTGGAGCTGGAGGAACACAGCAGGCCAGGCAGCATCAGAGGAGCAGGAAAGTTGATGTTTCGGGTTAGGACCCTTCTTCTATCCTTGCTTCTATCTTATGTATTCCCTTCATAATTCTATATAGTGCCAGTCTACTCAATCTCACCTCATAAGTCAACCCTCTCAACTGTGGAATCAACCTAGTGAACCTCCTGTACAGCCCCTTCCAGTGCCAGGACATCCTTTCTCCAGTAAGGAGACCAAAAGTGGCTGAAATTGGAGATTGGGGGTGGGTAGGTAGTGGGCCGTTGTTATCTCCATGGATATTATGTGTGACACAGTGTGTTCATGCAGCATCAGAAAGAAAAGTCAGTGAAACTGGTGACAGATGCACATTGGCCCAACTTAACTTGTGCACCTCAAAATGGAGCTCCTAGTGTGATTGGTATGTTCATTTCCATGTTTTACTGCTTCTTTACTGGCCTTGCCACTGGTGTCCCCGCCCTATACAAATATAACGGGAAGCAGTCACATCGGCTCTAATGTTAGCCCAAGATGAATGTTCTCGGTGGGCTGCAAGCCCATACTAATTACTGCTCTTTATGCTCCCAGACTCACTCTCCCTCTGTACTCTGCACAAATCTCCTGCCAGAATGTGCTTTTGTGAAGGAAGCCTGGAGAAAGATGCCTGGAGGACCATCAGCTCGGTGATAGACGCTCTCTGGTCTGCCTGAAACTTGCTGGTCTTCTAGAGCAAAGAGTTTGCCCCGACTGAGTGTTGCAGACTGGCACATTCCAAGGTCCAGGACTACGTGCTGAGGGACACACTAAAGTTTGGGGCAGCTGCTCCCAAGGTGCAGTGGGGAAAGACCACCGTCTGAGTCTTTCTGCCAAAGTTAAATGGGGGTCCATTCAATTATCGGACTTCCGCGTGCCTCAAATATATGTAAATATAATCTTGTACAAGTAAGAGATACCTTTGGTTTGTTTATTGGATAGAATCACAATCCAATGTTTGTTTCTTCATCTGCTACTGCACAGAACTGGATTGCTTCAGTATCTTTGTATGTATGTAAGTGTGTGTGTATATATATATATATATATATGTACAAACATAGGAATGTGACTCTATCCAAAAAACAAACTAAAGGCATCTCTTAGAACATAGAACATAGAACAGTACAGCACAGTACAGGCCCTTTGGCCCATGATGTTGTGCCGGCCTATTATCCTACTAAGATCAAACTACCCTGCATACCCTACATTTTACTATCCTCCATATGCCTATCCAAGAGTCTCTAAAGTTTCTGACTCCACTACCACTGCTGGCAGCGCATTCCACACACCCACCACTCTCTGTGTAAAAGATTACAAGATTATATTATATACATTTTTCTAAATAAAGTATATTTTGAAATAAAGTTCAGGCCCTGATTGCTGCCACTATATTTGTATGATCTCTGTTGGTCCTATTTTGATAGGCAGATGTCATCTATTGGCACAATCTCTGGGTGCCACGAAGTGAATTTGCTGGCGCATTGTTCACTAGACAATGCTGTTTTGAATATGGGACCTCTCGCTTTCCTAAATCACATGTCTCACCTTCAAAGGACACGAGAAGCTGATGTAGGCGAGTCCCTACAGTGTGGAAACAGACCATTCGGCCCGACAAGTCTGCACCAACCCCCCAAAGGGCATCACACACACCACAGCTAACACATCTAACCTGCACATCCCTGGACACTAAGCGCAATCCACCTAACCTGCGCATCTTTGGACTGTGGGAGGAAACTGGGACACCCAGAGGAAACCCACACAGACACTGGGAGAGTGTGCAAACTCCATACAGACAGTCACCCGAGGGTGGAATCGAACCCAGGTCCCTGGCGCTGTGAGGCAGCACTGCTAACCAGTGAGTCACCGCGCAGGACTTGCATTTCTGTGGTGCCTTTCAGGTTCACAAAGCACTTTACAGTGAATAAAGTGTTGTCTTTGCATGAATTCAAGCAGCGAGCCAGTGCACAGCCAGATCCCACAGGCAACAGTGAGGGAGGGAAATGGTTTTTAGGAATGTGAGTCCACACAATGTGGTGTACGAGATGTGACTGGTGAATCCAAGAGCTGCGTGATCAGGCGAGTGAGTGAGATGAGAACAATATCCGGACAAGCTGTGCGGAGGAAAAGCAAGGGGTAATTGTTGTTGTGAAGTTAAAATAAAACATTGGTCTAGAATCAGAGATAGTAGGAACTGCAGATGCTGGAGAATCCGAGACTGGGTGCTCAACACAGATTAAAGGTCTGAAAACAAAAGCATGACCGCAAGACGTGGACCGAGATTGGGGAAAATCGTTTGAGAAAACAGCAGAGTTTGTGGTCTGAATTTGTTGGTCGCAATGTTGAGTCCAGAAGGCTCATGAGAGGATGATGGTCTCAAAGACTGACTGGTGTCAGGATTTCCCAGTCCTGCCACCAGGTGGCACCTTTCAGGAAGCCACACTGCTCCTCAACATAGGCAGTGACCTGAAGACGAACTGGACTAACCCAGTCAGTTTCTGCTTCTCACAATACGATCATGTGAATTAGGGTCAAATGTTGGCTATTCAGGTGTCTGTTCGATTAAATTACTAAATCATCCAAATTCCCAATTCTCATCGATCTTGATAAACTTTAACTGCCCTGAAAAACGAAAATTAATCTACTGGCCCCGTAAATATAAGCAATGACCCTATCTTCACCGGTTTCACAGTCATAGTCTGTAACTCACTCCCAGGTATCCATTATTCTATATGTAAACTATGTGAACCCCTTGATTAGATTCCAGTCTGTAACTCACTCCCAGGTATCCATTATTCTATATATAAACCATCTGAAC
>NC_063346.1:55883236-55888070 GCF_021869965.1 Rhincodon typus
TCTATATATAAACTATGTGAACCCCTCGATCAGATTCCAGTCTGTAATTCACTCCCGGGTATCCATTATTCTATATATAAACCGTGTGAACCCCTCGATTAGATGCCAGTTTTTAACACGCTCCCGGGTTTCCATTATTCTATATATAAACCATCTGAACCCCTCAATTTGATTCCAGTCTGTAGCCAGCTCCCAGGTAGCCAGTATTCTATATATAAACCATCTGAACCTGATTAGATTCTAGTCTGTAACTCATTCCAACATGTCTATTATTCTATATATAAACTAACTGAACCCCTCGATTAGATTCCTGACTCCCGGGCATCTGTTATTCTATATATAAATCATCTAAACCTGATTAGATTCCAGCCTGGAAGTTAGCCTATCTATGTTCCTTAAGGTGGTACAGTGCAATAAAAAGTACACAACAGAGACAGAAAGCATTGGAGAAACTCAGTGGGTCTGTCAGCATCTGTGGAGAAACAGAGTTAATGTTTCTAGCCGAGTATGATTCTTTGGAGCACTGCAGTATTCAGCTTTAATTTAGGGAAACGCATTTGTTTCAGAAGAGAATGGTATTGCTGGCAAGTGATACGTTGAAGGGTTTAATTTTCAGACATTTGGATGATGTATCCTTCACTTCCTGCTCAGTCCTCTCTCTCCTCCCTGGTTTACCCACCTGGTTGACATTCACAAAATGCCAGTTTTAAACAAACTGATGTGCCTCTTGCTCAGTGGTATCTGGGAAGTGTATACTGCTGATAGGACTAATCAAAATAAAACTGTTCTGATTACCACGAGAATGTTAAATCAGCAATTAACACAGGACTGCTTTCTGTGCTTTCCAGAGGTTGATTGAGAGTCATATTTAGAGAGCAGCAAACTGCATTTTGTTCATTATCTTTGCCTACAGGGAGTAGGCTTTGGAGGCATAAAATTCAAATGAATGTCGATTCATTTCAGTGTAGTTGTAGATGTTGTCTCTATTGGGCTTTGAGATATCTGCTGCTCTGTCAGTACCATATTGTAATCTGCATTCTACGCAGTTCAACAATAGTCAATACTTCTAAAATGTAACTCTCGGGAGACTGGCTAATTGGTTTTCAATGAGTTGAGAGGGGAAAGGTAGATGCTTGTTAAAACTGGGCCGCTGAGGTTTGATTTCAAGCTCATTTAACCATCAGAAACCCACGAGAAGCTCAAAGCAAACACTTTGTTCCAGGAGACACCTAATTACTGCACCAAAAGGAAAGTACCATTGGACTGCAGGTGGTGCCCAGGGTGGGATTTTCCACACAGTCAGTGACCACTGACTCTGGAAAGTATGTCTGGATTGTACCATCATCAGGCTGTGAATGGCCTGAGGACTGCACTTCTATTCTATCCTCAGCCCCGTCCCCAAGCGCTGCTGGCCAATCGGGGGTGTCCAGACCATCATCCCCTACTCATACCTTCCAGCTCCGAGTTCACCTCAAGTGGGTACAGGTACCTACCTCACTCTGGTAAAATACCAGCAGCTAGAGATAGCTAAGGCCTTCCCAGCCTTTCCCTGCCAGGTATTGGCAACATTAATGGTAGAAAGTGCACTAATGAGAATCTTTATTGTCAAAATGGAAGGCATGTCCTTTTGCAAAGGCGAGACTCCCCTTTAAGACCTGACCACCATCATCTGCACTGCGCCCTGCCTCACTGGAGTTGGCACTGTGCCCTCGACTCCTCGCTAGATCTCCGAGATGCTTTTTTAAAAAAAATTACATTCACTGGATGAGGGCACTGCTGACCAGGCCAGCATTTATTGCCCAGAGGGTAGTTATGAGTTAACTACATTGCTGTAGGTCTGGAGTCACATGTAGGTCAAGCCAAGTGATGATGGCAGCTTCCTTCCCTAAAGGACATTAGTGGACCAGATGGGTTTTTGCCCAATAATCGGTCCACAGTCATCATTAGATTCTTAATTCCAGATATTTTTAATTGATTTCAAACTCCACCATTTTCCCTGGTGGCATTATGAACCCAGGTCCCCAGGATGTTATCTGGGTCTCTGGATTAACAGTTGATTCTACCAGTATGCTACGAATGAGGATACTTCCACAAACAAACTCATTGGGCCCCTTATCTATCTGCTCTTTATTTAGAATTTTAATGCTTCTTTGATGTGGGCCCTGATGATCTCTTTGTGTCACAAACTTCTGTCACTGACTTTTGTCACAAAGAAGCCTTGCATTCTTTGGAAAATCCCAAAATAAACTTGTCATCTTGGCCAGCAAAGAGCAAATATTTGCAACGAGCTGTTATGGCTTTGGGATCCATCTTAGCGTGTGCAGGAAGCATAACTCGGAAATAACAGTGGGGAGTCCTGTCAGGAATGAATGGTACAGACTTCACTCCAGTTAAATATAAAACCTTCTCCAGAGAATGAGCAATTTGCAGCCATTCCCGTCCTGACTCTCACCCCTAGAGTGAACTGAGACCAGCTCCACCTTGTCCCATCTAGCCCCAGTCAGAAAACAGCTTCTCAGGAGTCAGCAGGGCTCATAGAGTCAGAGAGATCTAAGGAATAGAAACAGGACCTTCGGCCCAATGAGTCTATGCCAGTCAAGAACAACCACCAAACTATTCTAATCCCATTTGCCAGCACTTGGCCGATTGCCTTGTATGTCTTGGCATCACAAGTGCCAATTTAAATACTTCTTAAATGTTATGAGTGTTTCTGCCTCTATCACCCCTACAGGCAGTGAGTTCCAGATTCCTACCACCCTCTGGGTGAAATCATTTTTCCTCACAGCCCCTCTAAACCTTCTGCCCCTTATCTTAAATTTCTGCCCCCTTGTCATTGATCCCTTCATCAAAGGGAAACTGTCTTCTTATTTACCCTATCTATGCCCCTCATTATTTCATACATCTCTGCTCTGAGGAAAACAGCCCCAGTCTCTCTTCATCACTGAAACTCTCCAGCCAGGGCAACATCCTGGTAAATCTCCCACTGCACCCTCTGGAGTGCTATCACATCCCTCCTAGAATGTGGATTCCAGAACTGCACACACAGTACTGCGTTAGGACAATGTTGTGTCACTTCACCTGCTCCTAAGCTCTATGCCTCAGCTAATAAAGGCAAGGATGCCATGTGCCTTCCTAACCACCTGATCTTGATACCTTACAGGGACTGGTGCACATACACACCAGGGTCTCTTTGATCCTCAGTGCTTAACATTGTCTTATCATTCATCATGTACTCCCTTGCCTCAGTTGGTTTGCTTAGGGGAGGGGATCATTAGCCCCCTGTTTTCTTTGTAGTCCAAACAGATCACTATCTAGAACATAGAACATAGAACAGTACAGGACCTTTGGCCCACGATGTTGTGCTGAACTTTTACCCTAATCCTAAGGTCTATCAAACCTCCACCCCTACCTTATACTATCATCCATATGCCTATCCAATAGCCGATTAAATGCCCCTAATGAGGCCGACTCCACTACCCTCTTCGGCAATGCATTCCACGCCCAGACCACTCTCGGAGCAAAGAACCTACCTCTGACATCTCCCCTATATCTACCTCCACTCACTTTAAAATTATGCCCCCTTGTAATAGCTACCTCTACCCTAGGAAAAAATCTCTGGCTGTCCACTCTATCTATACCTCTGATCATTTTGTACACCTCTATCAAGTCACCTCTCATCCTTCGTCGTTCTAAAGAGAAAAGCTCAGCTCTCTCAACCTTTCCTCGTAAGACCTTCCCTCCATTCCAGGCAACATCCTGGTAAATCTCCTCTGCACCCTCCCCAACGCTTCCACATCTTTCCTGTAATGAGGCAACCAGAACTGGACACAATACTCCAGATGTGGCCAAACCAGGGTTTTGTATAGCTGGAGCATAACTTCACGGCTCTTGAACTCAATCCCTCTATTAATGAAAGCTAACACACCATAGCCTTCTTAACAACTCTATCCACCTGGGTGGCAGCTTTCAGGGAATTGTGAACATGAAGCCCAAGTTCCCTCTGCTCCTCCACACTGCCAAGAATCTTTCCATTAACCCCGTATTCTGCTTTCAAGTTTGTCCTTCCAAAATGAATCACCTCACACTTTTCAGGGTTAAACTCCATCTGCCTCTTCTCAGCCCAGCTCTGCATCCTATCAATGTCCCTTTGTAACCTAGAACAGCCCTCCGCACTGTCCACAATGCGACCTACCTTCGTATCGTCCGCAAACTTACTAATCCACCCTTCCACTCCTTCATCCAAATCATTTACAAAAATCACAAATAGAAGAGGACCCAGGACAGATCCTTGTGGTACACCATTCGTAACTGAGCACCATGTTGAATATTTTCCGTCCACTACCACCCTTTGTCTTCTAAGGATCAGCCAACTCTGAATCCAATCTGCCACATTTCCCCCTATCCCATGCCTCCTTACCTTCTGCATGAGCCTACCATGGGGAACCTTATCAAAAGCCTTACTTAAATCCATGTATACCACATCCACTGCTCTACCTTCATCCACATGTTTGGTCACCTCTTCAAAGAATTCAATAAGGTTTGTGAGGCATGATCTACCTCTCACAAATCCATGCTGACTATCACGAATCAAACTGTGCCTTTCCAAGTGATCATAAATCCTATTTCTCAGAGCCCTTTCTGATAATTTGCCCACCACTGACGTAAGACTAACTGGCCTATAATTTCCGGGGTTATCCCTATTCCCTTTTTTGAACAAGGGAATGACGTTTGCCACTCTCCAATCTTTTGGCACTATACTCGTGGACAGTGAGGACGAAAAGTTCATCGCCAAAAGCCCTGCGATCTCTTCCCTCGCTTCCCATAGAATCCTTGG
>NC_063346.1:55888170-55911075 GCF_021869965.1 Rhincodon typus
AGGCCCGGGGAACTTATCTATCTTCAAGTTCCTCAAAATTCCTAGTACATCTTCCTTGCTAACATCGACCTCCTCTAGCCTACCAGCCTGTTTCACACTGTCTTCCCCTACAGCTAGTTCCCTCTCAGTTGTGAATACCGAAGGAAAGTATTCATTAAGGACCTCTCCTATCTCTTTAGGCTCCATGCACAAATTCCCTTTACAATCCTTGATCGGCCCTACCCTTTCTCTGGTCATTCTCTTACTCCTCATGTACGTGTAAAAAGCCTTGGAGTTTTCCTTGATCCTATCTGCCAAGGTTTTCTCATGCCCCCTTATATCTCTCCTAAGACCTTTCTTCAGCTCCTTCCTGGATAAATTGTATCCCTCTAGAGCCTTTTCCGTGTTTCCTAAACCTTATATAAGCATCCTTCTTCCTCTTAACCAGTCGTTCAACCTCTCTCGAGAACCAAGGCTCCCTCACTCGACCGCATCTTCCTTGCCTGCTAGGGACAAACATATCGAGCACACACTGTATGCATTCCTTAAACGATCTCCACATTTCAATAGTGCTCTCCCCTGACAGCATCTGTTCTGATTTTATTTTACCCAGTTCTTGCCTAACAGAATTATAATTACCCTTCCCACAATTATAAACCTCACCCTGCTGTATGTACCTATCCTTTTCCATGACGACTGTAAAAGTAACAGAGTTATGATCGCTACCACCAAAATGCTCTCCTACCAACAGGTCTAACACTTGGCCCGGTTCATTGCCAAGCACCAAATCCAAAGTGGCCTCTCCTCGTGTTGGTCTATCTACATACTGTGTCAGGAATCCTTCCTGAACGCACTGGACAAAATCCGCTCCATCTAAACTATTATAACTAAAATGTTTCCAATCAATATTTGGAAAATTAAAGTCACCCATGACTACAACACTGTGACTTCTGCACCTTTCCAGTATCTGCCGCCCAATCCACTCCTCCACTTCTCTGCAACTATTTGGGGGTCAGTAAAAAACCCCCAACAAAGTGACTGCTCCTTTCTTGTTCCTGACCTCAACCCAAACTGACTCTATAGACATATCATTCTCGAACTGCCTTTCAGCAGCTGCTATACTCACCCCGAGTAGCAATGCCACTCCCCCGCCTCTTTTACCATCCTCCCTATTTCTTTTAAAGCATCTAAATCCCGGAACTTCCAGCAACCATTCCTGTCCCTGAGTTACCCAAGTTTCTGTAATGGCCACAACATCGTAGCTCCATTAACTGACCCATGCTCTAAGTTCATCTGCCTTATTTCTGATACTTCTAGCATTGAAGTATACACACCTCAAACCATCTCTGTGTCCACAATTACGCTCCATTGGCCGCATTTCTTTATTAACAAGCTCAATCCCTGTTGTGTCTGTTGGAAGGCTGAATACCTCATCCTCTGAAATACAAATCTGGTTCCCCACCCCCTGCCAATCTAGTTTAAACCATCCTGTATCGTTCGAGCAAACCTCCCTCCCGGGATATTTGTGCCCTTCCAGTTCAGGTCCCACTTTCCCCAGAATGTGCTCCAATTATCCACATAATGGAAGCCCTTCCTCCTACACCAGCCCTGTAGCCACGTGTTTAGCTGCGCTCCCTCCCTCATTCTTACCTCATTATCACGTGGCACTGGTCGTAATCCAGAGATAACTACCCTGTTTGTCCGGGACTTCAGCTTCCATCCTAACTCCCTGTACTCGTTTTTCACATTCTCAGTCCTTTTTCTACCGATGTCATTGGTACCGATGTGTACCATGACTGCTGGCTGCTCACCCTCCCCCTTAAGGATCTTGAAGACACGATCCGAGACATCATGGACCCTGCCACCTGGGAGGCAACATACCATTCGTTAGTCTCATTCGCGTTCACAGAACCGCCTGTCTGTGCCTCTTACTATTGAATCCCCCACCACAATTGCTCTCCTATTCTCCCCGCTTCCCTTCTGTGCCACAGGACCCGGCTCAGTGCTATGGCCTTCCCCTGGTATGTTGTTCCCCCCCAACAGTATCCAAACCAGTATACTTATTATTGAGGGGAATGGCCACAGGGGATCCCTGCACTGTCTGCCTGTCCCCTTTCCCCTTCCTGACAGTCACCCAGCTACCTTTTTCCTGTACCTTGCGTGTGACCACTTCCTTATAACTCCTCTCTATCACCCCCTCAGCATCCTGAATGATCTGGAGTTCATCCAGCTCCAGTTCCCTAACATGGTTTTTGAGGAGCTGGAGTTGGATGCACTTCTCGCAGGTGAAGTCAGAGGGGACACCAGCAGTGACCCTTACTTCCCACATCCTGCAAGAGGAGCATGTAACTGCCCTAGCTTCCATTCCCTGTATTCTAGATTTCCAGAAGATTTCTAAGCTCTTTTGACTTGTCTCTTTGTCCCTTTGAAGGACTGTTGATTAAAGTTTCCTTCACAGTGCTGGGTGTGACACTCCATAGATATGCCTCTCTCTCTCTCTCTCTGTCTCTGGAGAGCCATTTAATTTACCCTGCATACCCAGTTTTGGCTGCATCAACGATAACAAGGTGTAGAGCTGGATGAACACAGCAGGCCAAGCAGCATCAGAGGAGCAGGAAGGCTGATGTTTTGGGCCTAGACCCCTTCTGCATCAACCCTCTTTTATTAAAATACACTTTGGAACTACAAGTTAAAAATGCCCACAGCCCCCTGGAGTCCTGATCTGTGGACATGCTACATCCATTGCATGTCAACAGAAATTGGATTCATTTCTATTTCAGTACAAAGCGTGAAAAGAAATTAAATCTATAAAATAACAAACAGACTGATGCACATTTTCATAGCCTTGGACCATGTGATCTTTTCAGTTCCAACCTCACATTATTCATTGACTGCAAATCTCACATTCCAATCATGTTATCTGAACTATCGACATCTTTCCTCCCCCACCACTCCAATCACCCACTGGCCACCCGTCCCACTGTTGCATAAACGCTGCCCCCTCCACACTTCATGTCTGCTCTCATGAAGGACCATCTAGACTCAAAGCAATAGCTTGCTCTCTCTCCATGGATGCTGCCTGACCTGCTGTGATCTCTAAGGCTGTAATGAGGTGAGGAGCTGAGCGGCCCTGGCAGAACCCAAACTGGACGCCAGTGAGCAGGTTATTCCTTTGCAAGCGATCACTTTGTTGATGACCCAAGTGTTGACTATTAGGGTGGTAACTGTGTTGGAGTTGTCCTGCTTTTGGTGAGCGGGATATGTTTGAGCAATTCTATACCTTATCTAATATCTGCCAGTGATGTCGCTGTATTGGAACAGCTTGTCTAGGGTCTTTGAGATGTTACTGCACCAATGAGATGTGAAAAGAATTAGGACCAATTAGAGATAGTAAGAACTGCCGATGCTGGAGTCTGAGATAAAACAGTGTGGAGCTGGAGGAACACAGCAGGCCAGGCAGCATCAGAAAAGCAGGAAAGCTGATGTTTCGGGTCGGGACCCTTCTTCAGAAATCAATTAGGACCAATTAGCCACAGTTAGAAGATGCTGAAGAGCAAAAGTAGGTCAGATAGTTTCTTCCATTTTTCAGAGAAGAGTGGTCCTGTGGAGAGGATACAGGCTTTTACAAATCATTGAATGCTGTCAAAAGAACTGGACCTGATATTAATATAGGGATCACCTTATTAAAGAACAATGGATTATCCTATACTACAAAGCTGGATCGATGTGATCTCTTGGACTGGTTCTGATTGCCTCACCCTGCAGGAGAGAAATTAGCCTCAATTCGTGCCAATTTTCACCTTTCCTGGGAACCTGCTAGATTGATGAGTTGTCCTCCAATACAAATTTTATCCTTTCATATCTAGGTTCAGATTAAACTGACCAGGCCTATTCTCTCGTTCAATTCACTCTTTCTGTTTCCTTCGGGAAAAGTTGGAAAAAAGAAAAAGACATTTGCAATATGCCATACTTCCACCACCGTTGGATGTTCCAAAGCTTTTTACAACCAATTAATCCATTGAATCACAGGTGATGGTGCAGTGCGGGACATCCCCCACAGAAAGCACTGTAATAAACAACTAGATCGTTTGATTATCTGCCACTTTAACACACCATCCTGTTCCCTGGTTAACACCTCTGCCTCAGGTTTGCTGCAGTGTTCCAGCGAAGCTCAGCATTAGACGGAAGAACAACACCTCATTTTCCACTTGGGAATCCTGCAGCCCTCCCTACTCAATATCGAGTTCAAAAGTTTTAGGGCTTGAGGCATCTTCTCTGATGTTTCCCATGTCCACACTCCAGGCCTTATTATCACATGGCTAGAGACAAAAAACCTGCAGATGTTGGAATCCGAGGTAGACAAACAGGAGGCTGGAAGAACACAGCAGGCCAGGAAGCATCTGGAGGAAAGGAGCAGTCAACGTTTCGGGTATTACCTTATTAAAAACAATGGATTATCCTACTGTACAAAGCTGGATCAATGTGATCTCTTGGACTGGTTGAGGAATTATTCTCAATTAGTGTATTCGGTATGACCCGAAACATTGACTGCTCCCTTCCTCTAGATGCTGCCTGGTCTGCTGTGTTCTTCCAACCTCCTGTTGGTCTACCTTGTTATCACATGGTCTGCTGTTACACATTACCTATTGTTAGCCACGAATAGTCCCCATTAGTAGCTATTCATTCTCCCCAGGCTGATCGAAAACCACTCCTTTGTCTGTCTAACTGTTCTCTCTCTTTGGGCTCTATCTCCACTTATTGTTTATCCCCTCTCCTACCCTGTCTCCTGTATATAGAAAAACAACTTTTTCCCAGCTACCATCAGTTCTGAGGAAGGGTCACAGGACCCGAAATGTTAAGTCTGATTGCTTTCTACAAATACTGCCAGGCCTGCTGAGCTTTTCCAGCAATTTCTGTTTCTGTTTCTGATTTCCAGCATTCGCAGTTCTTTCGGTTTTCATTTGATCTTGGAATTGGTTGAGGAGCACATTTAAATTGGGACACTTCCCCTGTATTTCCTTGAAGGTTTTTACAGGACATTTTATGTTTACCCGAGAGATCAGACAGTTCCCAGACCTCAGCCCAAAGATGGCACCTTTGACAATGCAGAACTCCCTCAGCACTACAGTGGAGGGTGCAATAGAGGTTACAATCTCAGAGATGGCCATGCTATTTACTGAAAAGGGCCTGACAGTGTTAAAGGAAGGCAGAATCTCTCTTACAAATTCTTTGGAATCAGAAAACTCCAACTCATGGCTGATCATGGTGCAAGCAGGGAGAGCCTGTTTTGACATCTTCAGAACAAATGCAAGGTGCATTTTTCCCTGGCAAAATAGGATTTTTTTTTGCCAGGTGTAAGGTAGATAATTCTGTGCCATCACAACAGCTCAGAACCTGAAAAACTACATACACAAATTGCCACTGTTCATTGAAGTACATATCAGATCAGGAGAGGCTTCCTGTACTTTGCTTCAAGTTTGATAAATTACACTCACTTTTCTTATTTTATAAATTACTACTCTGTT
Organism: Rhincodon typus; assembly: GCF_021869965.1. NCBI lineage: Eukaryota > Metazoa > Chordata > Chondrichthyes > Orectolobiformes > Rhincodontidae > Rhincodon > Rhincodon typus. Next base: position 55,893,675 of record NC_063346.1, read on the forward strand.
TCATAAACCCCAAAAGAGTGATACTGGAAAACAATTTGCACAGGACAAAGAGATAAAAGAATACAGAATAACACTGATTCCATATACCTAGGAATGCTGAACAAACCTTTGTCTAGTTCTATTAGTCTCTCAATTCATAAACCATTTTGACTATGAGTAATAATTTTCTTAATGAACTGATTAGGAAGGAATTACTGAAACGAGGAACAGTGTTATCTGCAGAATCTGTTTTTCAGTTAAATTTGGAACTCCAGCAGATACTTCACCAAAGCCAACACTCGATCAGCTTTACACACACCGGCCTCCCTGCTATAGGAAGGATGTTGTTAAACTTGAAAGGGTTCAGAAAAGATTGACAAGGATGTTGCCAGGGTTGGAGGGTTTGAGCTATAGGGAGAGGCTGAATAGGCTGGGGCTATATTCCCTGGAGTGTCGGGGGCTGAGGGGTGACCTTATGGAGGTTTATAAAATCATGAGAGACATGGATAGGGTGAATAGTCAAGGTCTTTTCCCCAAGGTAGGGGGGTCCAAAATTGGAGAGCATAGGTTTAAGGCGAGAAGGGGAAGATTTAAGAGGGAGCTAAGGGGCAACTTTTTCACGCAGAGGGTGGTGTGTATGTGGAATGAGCTGCCAGAGGAAGTGGTAGAGGCTGGTACAATTACAACATTTAAAAGGCATCTGGATGTGTACATGAAAAGGAAGGGTTTAGAATGATATGGCCCAAATGCTGGCAAATGGGACTAGATCAGTTTAGCATATCTGGTCAGCATGGACAAGTTGGACCGAAGGGTCTGTTTCTGTGCTGTACATCTCAATGGCTCTATTTAAAGTTACTTTGTAACTCAGTTTCATTGGCTGTCATATCTGGGCTTGCAGGTGAACAAGAGGTGGAGTTAGACTGGAACTAATTCATTGAAAACTGATAATGAGATAAATCTGCCAAGGACAGTTTCACATTCCTTCATTATTGTTCAAGTACAGTCAGAACAGGAGACAGAATTGCTGGGGTCAAACCAAGTCCGAAAGAAGGCCACTGTGTATAACAGGATAACATTTATATTCCCCGTAACAATCTGCGCTAAACTGTGGCCATCACAGTACTGCTGACCCATTCTTTTTGCAACTGGGTTCATGGAAAGATTAACAAAAAACGAGCAGGAGTAGGCCATTTGGCCAGCTCCGTCATTCGATATGGTCATGGCTGGTCCTATGCCATATCACCGTTTTCTCTCCATACCCCTTGATGTTTTAAATGAGAGAGAGAAAAAAAATCAATCACTTCCTTCAATGCATTCAGTGACCTGGCCTCCACCGCTTTCTGTGGTAGAGAATTCCACAGGTTCGCTATCCTCTGAGTGAAGAAATCTTTCCCCATCTCAGTCCAAAATGGCCGACCCTGCATCCTGAGGCTGTCTCCCCGGTTCTAGACTCCCCGACAAAGAAAAACCTCCTCCCTGTGTCCAGTCTGTCCAGCCCCTTTCGAATCTTATACGTCTCAATCAGATCTCCTTCTTCTAAACCTGAGTGAATGCAGGCCCAGTTCAACAGCTCCCTCCTCAGCTGACAGTCCTGTCCCTCTCGGTGTCAGCCTAGTACAGCTCTACTGCATTCCCTCTATGGCAAATATATCCTTTCTTGTGACGGGAGATCAAAACTGTGCACAATACTCCAATACGGTCTCATCAAAGCTCTAAGACGTCCCTATGTCTGAACTGAAATCCTCTTGCAATGAAGGCCAATATACCAGTTGTCTGTCCCCTCAAACTCAGTTTACTTTGGAGCATTTGAACTGGGACGATCAAGAGACAGTCACCAATCCATTCACTTTAAGCTGGATTCACAAACACAACCCTGAAGTTAAGGACCCTTGAAAAACATCTCAAAAATAGATTACTGGCTATCGGCTCAAGTGTTATAATCCCTTAAGGAGATTATTAACCTCAGCGCAAGGCACTGCCTGGATGTGCAGAGCTGGTTCGAGTAATTCCTTATAATGAAACTGCTAGTCTGCAGATTTCTTCTCGCCGCTGCCCTTAATTTCCCCAAATGACTCTTCAAAAATACACGGTCACAGAAACGCATCTGTCAGGGTAATATTTATAAACAGAATGGCATGACCAGCCCACTAAAAGCCATCCCCACCCTAATTCATAAGCCTACTGTCCATATGCATTGTGAGCACTTCTAAAGCCTCGGCCAATGGATGTTTACAAGCAGAAACGCATGTCATCCTTGATAGGAAATATTCTCACTGTATAAATTTAAATGTTCCGAACACTGACATGGAGCCATCTCCTACACCCCTTACTGCAGAAGAATACTCCATGTTTACCATATCGATTTTCAGAAGCCCTCCTTTTGAGTGGGAGATGATGGTTGGGCAGGGAGCTTTCAGCGATGAACATATTTTTTCTGATGAAGGGTCTAGGCCCAAAACGTCAGCCTTCCTGCTGCTCTGATGCTGCTTGGCCTGCTGTGTTCATCCAGCTCTACACCTTGTTATCTCAGATTCTCCAGCATCTGCAGTTCCTACTATCTCTGATATTAACTCCCACTAAATCCTTTGTGTCACAAGTTCCAAGTGCCACTCCTCTCCTCGAAAATCCCAGAATTCCCCTCACGGTGTCCACCATGGCTGCATAGATGTTAGCACCGAGCTCTGCCCAGGGTCCCATCAGAATTTTCTCTGTAGCCTGAACATTGCATTAACAATTACAGTGTGTTAAAGACACAGTCAACGGTGAGCATGGGACATTACTAAAGATGGAATGCTCCCTAGAAGCGTTTGAATAAAAATCAGAGCTTTGTCCACAATGTCAGCGAGAGTGCAAGGTCTTTTTGCTTTCATGCCATTAAAATATATCCCTCCATAGATAAGTAGATTCACAGCAGCATTGTTGGCTCAGTGGTCAGCACTGCTGCCTCACATTACCAGGGACCTGGGTTCAATTCCACCCTCGGGTGACTGTCTGTGTGGAGTTTACACATTCCCCCCATGTCTGTGTGGGTTTGCTCTGGTTTCCTCCCACAGTCCACAGATATGCAGGCTAGGTGGATTGCCCATAGTGTGCAGGTTAAGCGGGTTTGCCATGGGAAATATAGGATGGAGATGCTTTTTTGTTTGGAGGATAGGTGTGGACTCAATGGGCCGAATGGCCTGCTTCCACACTGTAGGAAATCTATGATTGACTACATACCCACTAGCAGCGCCAGTTTAAAAAAAAACAGAAACAATGAGTGCAAATGGAAAGTAGAAATTGTTTTCCACTTAAATAAGGCTCAGGAGTCAATGTAAATCAGCAAAGAATCCATCCTTTTATATTTTAAGAAATGAGCGATATCATTATTAGTGCAATATTACATCTGTAGCTCAGCATCGGTTGATCTCTGACTGGTCCTTCAGACCTGAAACTTTGAACTATTTAGTGATTACCTTGCCATAGTCAGAAGGGATACTTACAGAAGTGGGAAATCCATTATGATCGGTATGGTGTTACCAGTTTGAAATTGGATAGAGGTAGATTTAAACTAACAGTTTGTTCTTCAGGTATCCAGCTCATTTCTTCCCCCCTACAGCTTGGATTTTCTGAAGCAAGAAAACTCTCTTCCCATTTCTTTAAGCATCCACATATTACATTATAATGCCATTCAGCTAGTCCCCTGTAGAATTGGGCTGTTAGTGGTGAAATATGATTTGGATTTACCGTCTCAAGATCAGCAGTGCTGAGAATTATTCCTTGCAGTCAGGAGTATGAAGTGACGGATCTGAAGCTGTGTGATCTGCTGACATTTCTATTTTTCTGACGTGTAAATCAGGGGCTGGCCTAGTTTATCAGCCTCTACGTTAAGAAACAACACAAAAAACATCCACTATGAACGCTGCAAGAGGGAAGACATTGACGGAACTGTTTGATCTTGGCCTTCGCCATACATTTTTTGACACGGCAGAGACAGCAGTTCAACCTGCCTGGCCCATTCAGGCTGACTACACTATCCAGGTGCCCAGAGATGATCTGTGGTTGCTGTCTTAACTATCACCGCAAAATGGACAGCATGTTGCTGGTTGGCAGAAGTCAACCCTCCAACGTGAGATTGTTTCTCAGGCACTGCTTTCTCTCCCAGTCCATCCTCTCACCTCCCGAAGGTTCAGACATGTATAGCAATGCCCTCTGATCAACCAACCTGGCCATATTTCTCCGTGCACCGACCTTGTGAAGGTTACACAATACAGCATTGCAACAAAGCTACTTCCTTTCCTCTATCCAAAGTCTACAGGTCACTGCGGAAGTGATCAAGAGCGCTGTCCTGGGTGGCATGTCCATCTCCCTAGCCTACAGACTCCTAAACCATTGATAGGACCCATCGCTGCTCACTTAGTAGACTGAAGACAGTTCCAGGGCTCAATCAAGGACCCTGTTACTTTGACGTAGTTCCAACAAAGGGTAGTGCACTTCCCCACAGCTTAAGATGGACTCGGATAGAATAACGTGCATTTACGTAGCACTTTTCACAACCTCAGGATGGCACAAACGAATTTCACCGTCAAATAAAATTCCTTTTGAAGTCACAGAATTAATAGTAGAAAGGAGGACATCATTTGACGTCCTGGTCCTGCTATCCAGGCAATTACCCCAAAGTCCTGTAAAATGCCAGTTTGGTCTGATGTGACAGCCCCACAGTGTGAATTTCGAAATCTGAGAAGGGTCCTGGGTATTCAATCACACAGGGAAAGTGGAGAGCTCGATGGTCACAATAGCGAGAGAGACAATAACTGAAGGTGACGACAAAAAGGGACTGCAACGTTGGTGTCTCATATTAAATAACGGACACATTGTGGTGTACACAGATTTACAGTAACAAATTACCAGACTCCGTCTACTGTAAATACTGACACACTCGCCTTGGGGACACCATGTAAAAACTAATACACTCCCCTCAGGGAGTCCCTGTAAATACTGACACACTCCCCTCGGGGAACCCCCTGTAAATACTCACACACGCCCGTTAGGGACCCCCTGTAAATACTCACACACTCCTCCTGATTACCCCTGTAAATACTGACACAGTCCCCTCAGGGAACCCCCTGTAAATACTGACACACTCCCCTCAGGGACCCCCTGTAAATACTCACACACGCCCGTTAGGGACCCCCTGTAAATACTCACACACTCCTCCTGATTACCCCTGTAAATACTGACACACTCCCCTCGGGGAACCCCCTGTAAATACTGACACACTCCCCTCAGGGACCCCCTGTAAATACTCACACACGCCCGTTAGGGACCCCCTGTAAATACTCACACACTCCTCCTGATTACCCCTGTAAATACTGACACACTCCCTTCGGGGAACCCCCTGTAAATACTGACACACTTCCAGGCACCCCCTGTAAATACTGATACACTCCCAGGGCCTCCTACAGCCAATGGTTTTTAGGAGAATCTAGAATCTCAATATAAAAAGGTCATTTCGCAGAAGTGAGTCAGAAGGTTGTTAGTGGAGAACTCCATCAGAGCTTTACATTCACACTTTCCCCTGAGGGACATTGGCAAGGAGCTGGAGATTAGGAAGTAAGCATTGCTTCAGCTCTCCTGGCAGCAAGCTCACCCATCCTGAACGTAAACCATTGCTATCAATCTCTGACAGCCCCTCCCCAAATCTACATCTACCACCCAGAGTAACAAGAGGTGCAGCTACATGGGGTGACCACTGCCTTGAAGCCACACACCATCCTGACTTGTGAAGATGTTGTAGCTCCTTCATTGTGACAGAGCCTGCAAATCCATAAGCACCCCTGAGAGTCTACCTGCACATCAAAGACAGCTGCAATTCGAGCTGGAAGCTCACTACCACCTTAAGGGACACTGGCCATGTGCAATAAAGGTCCACTTTGTCACCAACACCCACAATCCTGTGTATGAATGAGTGGCTCCAGCTTCACAAATAGAGTGGGGGCTGTGAACTGAATGCCCTTTGATTTGATTGTTGACCCTATATGTTTTAGTTCGTTGAGCCTGGTCCCCACAACATTAGTGTCACCTCTGGGCAAGCGAGCGATAGTGATGGCCATTCATGTGCCACCATCTAACTAGCCTGATTGAGAAAATACCACCAGAGGCTGCTCAAACAGATATAATCATATCTCGGGCAGAGCTGCCATCAGGCCTTTCGATTCGTGGGGAGAGGTTTTGACAGTCTATGATGCTCTGTAGCCAGCATGCTCTGCATTTACCGGACCCAAGGGGTCCCATTACTAATTCACTCCTGTGTTTTGCAGCACATCACACCATTTAGGATTGCATTTGGAATGGATGCTGTCTAACTTTCCTCCAAGTCAGGGTTGATGGAGCATCTGCACACCAAGTCTTCCTCCCCCTGCTCTCCCGCAATACACCAGGTATTCCTCGTGATCACCCTGCGCTCTATACTCATCTTTGTTTTTAGTGTAAACGTACCACTCATTCATAGGGATTGGTAAAATAATAGCTGGGTTATCCATTTGTGGATAAGACTACTACCTTGAAGGTAGCAAGTTGTGGAGCTGGAATATAACTAAAACATATTCCGCCTAGGAACACTGCAGCCCAATGGTCTCAATCTGGACTTTACAAGCTTCAAAATATCCCCACCCCCGACCTCATCCTAAGACCAGCCCAGCTCGCCCCCGCCTCCCTGACCTGTCCATCCTTTCTCCCGCCTATCCACTCCTCCCACCTCACTGGCCAACCCCCACCCCGACTTCCTACCTACACTCACCTTTACTGGCTTCATTCCCGCCTCCTTGACCTGTCCGTCTTCTTTCCACCTATCTGCTCCTCTATCCACCTTCTATCATCGCCTCCCCTTCTGTCTATTTATTTCAGAGCCCCCTTCTCCTCCGCCATTTCTGAAGAAGGGTCCAGACCCAAAATGTCAGTTTTCCTGCTCCTCTGATGCTGCCTGGCCTGCTGTGTTCATCCAGCTCCACACCTGGTTATCTCAGACTCTAGCATCAGCAGTTCCTACTATCTCTAATTCAAAGGTACTGCGCACATGCCTGACCCATCTACTGTTTACACACAGCCTACTAGTTGTGGGACTAGTATCACATCATATGATATTGATTGATGGCAGTTTAAGATATGCCCCCTTGCAGGTAAATGCATCTCATGTGGCATACGTCTTTTATTTTCTAACTAAAGACTTTTACCTTCAAAGAACCAAACCATTTACATGACAACGAAATAAAATAAGATTTGTTTTGCATGTACTTTAATACAAACTGATAAACAATAGAAATCTCTGAAATGTATTGGTATGTTTGCCTATCTCTCCAGATGTAACTTGTGTTGCATTTTGAACTGTGTTTTAGTTATACCATCACCATGGAATCCCTACAGTGTGGAAACAGGCCCTTCGGCCCAACAAGTCCACACTGACCCTCAGAGCATCCCATCCCAGACCCTTCCCCCTATAACCCACTGAGCCTACACATCCCTGAACGCTATGGGGCAATTTAGCACGGTCAATCCACCTACCCTGCACATCTTTGGACTGTGGGAGGAAACCGGAGGAAACCCGCACAGACACGGGGAGAATGTACAAACTCCACACAGACAGTTGCCCGAGGGTGGAATCAAACCCGGGTTCCTGGCGCTGTGAGGCAGCAGTGCTAACCACTGTGCCACCATGCCATCTATATATGGGCAGCTCGGTCTTTCTGGTTGCAGCAGAGTTCTGATTTGGCATCTGTTTCACTACCATTAGTTGCTTGCACTCAAGTGAATCTTGTCCCTTGGCAAATGCCGTTGATTTCTGCTGTATTCCAGCTGCCATCAGCTGGTGTTGTGCTTGATCCTCCTGTTGAATGTTCACATTCAGTAATTTGTTGCCATTACGCCAGTCGTGGACATGTTTCATCTTGGCCTGTGTTTCGAGACTGGGGAGGTTTGTACACACCCATTTGCCAAATAGTCAACCAACAGCCGCTCTGCAGAGCAAGCTCAGAATATGCGCATTCCATTCAGATAGTGTCATGCAATCTGTTGGCTGATGAACTGTGTCACAGAGTTAAGTGATCTTCCAATGTAAACGAGGTTTCTGATAGCACTCTCTGATCTTGGTCATTGTCTTGATGTTGGGGACCAAGAACTGGTCAGCCTGTCATCACTGGAGCGGTGGTGTAGACCAGATGTAGAACACAACGGAATACACCTGGAGAGATCAGGGCAAGTTTTTGTAGTGGTACGTCAGTGTTGTGGGTCCCAGGGCTGGACGATGTGAGCCAGCACACAAGGCGAATTCAGTGGTAGTTAGTTGGATCATCACTTACCATTTCTGCGGGCACTTACACTTCTATATGTGAAGTATGGCTTTAAGAGGTTATTTTGTCCCCTTTTTTAAAAGAGAGATTGAACAAGAGGTACAGAGCTGTCTGTAAGAAGATAAACAGCTTGTGAGGCTTTGGGGGTGTTGTTTAAGTTGGAACAATAGAAGCAGCTTGGCTGAGTGTGGCCAACTGTCACAGACCAGGGTTTCTAATTTTTTTTAGCTTTTAGGTCTAGCTTTAAGCAGTAGCTGTTGTGAGCTTGAAGAAGTTAAAACTATCTTTTCCCTCTCTCGGCTACAGCTGGAAGCTGGGGTTTCTCTCTGCTGCTGGGTTACCCTGTGAGACAAACCTATTTTTCTGAACCGGCAGTTCTTACTATCCCTATTTTTCTAAAGCTGCCTTTTTGCCCGAAGCGTGTGTTTATGGGATGTTCCTATATTGGCACAGTTAATTTGTAATAGGTACTGTATCTATTATTTGGTTAAGTTTCCAATAGAGTTAATTTATTCTAAGTTCCTCTTTCTTTGGTGATATTTTAACTAAAGTGTTTAAATAAACTGCGTTTTGCTTAACGTCAAGTAGTTTGACCAGTCGAATTGCACCTGGAAAACAGCAAATTACATTTGCCTTTAAATTAAGAAAAATTGAGGGCCTAGGCTACCTGCTTAAAATATTTTGAGGGGATCCATAACAAATGCCTCCAAAACTTGTTACCTAAAGGACATGAATTTCAAACAGTGTCTTCAGAAGGTGACCTTCACTTGTAATTGATCTTCACAAGTTGATTAAATGCTGCTGGGTTTTAAAGACAGAGAAACCTGATGTATTCAGGCCTCCAATACCTAAAACAATTTTTTTTTTAACAGTTTGTTTATCTGGTTTGGAAATATTAAACTCCAGAAAGCACACTGTCTGAACAAAGGGAGTTTCCCACTCCCTGGCCACCAAAACAAAAAGTGTTATCTCTGACTCCAGCATCGGCAGTTCTTACTATCTCTGAATTCAGATAGGAGATCCTTTGCACTCCAGTTGAGCAATGGAAATTCTGTAGCCATCTTATAGCTTGTTGTAGGATTTTTAATGCTGTCTAGAGTTTTTGCAATTTTAGTTTTTCCTGGCTCTTTTAGAGTTAGTGTAGCTGTGAATGCTTACAGTGCATTACCTGGTTAGCTGGTTAAATGTTTTTGCTTGGGTGTATTGGTGACATTGCTGATTCTTCCTGATTTTTTCCAGTTTTCGCCTGGCTTTTAGGAGCTGTAACGGGATGGACTCTTCTCTTTAGCTCAATCAGGAGTATTTCTTTTTCCTTTATTCATTCATGAGAGGGGCCTTACTGGCTAAGCAGCAATTATTGCCCATCCCTAATTGCCCAGAAGGCAGTTAGAGTTAACCACATTGCTATGGTCTGGAGTCACATGTAGGCCAGACCAGGTGAGGATGGCAGTTTCCTTCCGTAAAGGGCATTAGTGAGCCAGATGGGTTTTTCCAACAAGCGACAATGGATTCATGGTCATCATTAGATTCTTAATTCCAGATATTTATTGAATTCAAACCTCATCATCTGCCATGGAGGGATTCGAACCTGAGTACCCATAATGTTATCTGGGTCTCTGGATTAACAGTCCAACCATAATACCACTAGGCCATTGTGTCCGCTAATCCCCAAATCAGCTTCCATCCTTCTTCAGGACATGCTCCTTCTCCTCAGGTGTAAGGCTCAGAGAAGCACAGAAATGCTGGGGGTGTTAAGGGAGGATATTAAGCCCTTTCATGCCTGCACTGGTTCTCCAATGAGCATTACAACTTAATGTTATTTGCCTTCCTGTTGCCCCTATCCCCTTAGGTGTTGTTCCCACTCTGCCCAGTCCCGCTCAGGATTTTGAAAACCGTTACCAGATTTCCTCTCTGTCGTTCTCTCTCCAGGGACTACAGCCCTAACCTCTTCAACCTACCCTCAAAACTGAAGGTCTTCATTCATGGAAGCACTTTTGTAAACTACTTCTCCGCTGTCTCTTGTTATGGACCAGATCAGACCCTCTCTAAATATTTCAAGAAGGTAGCCTGGACCCTAGCTTTCTCTTATTTTAAAGGCAAATGCAGAGTCTCCGTACCCGATGCAATGCGACTAGTCAAGCTACTCAACATTAAGCAAAACACACTTTATTTAAACACTGCAGTTAAAATGCCATCAAAGGAAGAGGGATTTAGAATAATTTAACTCTATTGCAAAACTTAACCGAATAACAGGTACAGGAACTATTACTAATTAACTGTTTCAATATAGCAGCACTCCTTGGGGAAAAAGACAAATTCAGACACAGATTCTCACGTGTAGTTCTCCATTCCAGGGGGAAAGAAAACATCAAGAGAAAATTCAGAGAGAGTAGCAGCCAGGAGGCATTCACTGAAACTTCCATCTCTTTTAGGACCCCAATAGTTTCTGCTTAAAGCTAAACTGCAAAAAAAAAACTAAAAAATCTAGAAAGCCTGATGTGTGAGAGCTGGCCCAGGCTGTTTCCATTGTTCCAACGTTCAACTAAAAACCCCAAGGCCTCACAAGTTGTTCACTCAAGTTCTCTTCAGTAGACAGCACTTTGTCTCTGCCTTACAACCTCCCTCTGTCAAAAAAAAACAGGACAAAATAACCTCTTGAAAGCTACAGCATGATCACGCTCCCCTGTGCATTCACAAATTCCCTATAATGAGGCACCCACAACAGTACACAATACTCCAGCTGAGGTCTAACAAGTGTCTTATACAAGGTCAACATTACCTCCTTGCTCTTATACTCCCTGCCTCTATTAGCAATGCCGAGAACACTTTATCCTTTATATACTGCTCTCTCCATCTGCCCTGCCACCTTCAATGATCTGTGCACATAGCTCCCTTTACTCCTGCACCCATTTAGAATTATATCCCCTATTTTATATTGTCTTTCAATGAACAAAATTCATCACCACACATTTCTCTGCATTAATCCTCATCTGCCACCTATCTGCCAACTCCTCCATGTTTTTTGCAGTTCCACACTTTTCTCCTCACAGTTACAATACTTCCAAGTTTTGTGTCATCTTCAAACTTTGAAACTGACCCCTGCACACAAAGATCTAGACCACTAATATATATCGAGAGAAGTAAGGTCCCAATAGCAATCTTTGGGGGACAACACCACTGCAAACCTTCCTCCAGCCCAAAAATTAGCCACTGATTATCACTATCTGTTTCCTATCAATCAGCCAATTTTGTATCCACATTGTTACTGTCTCTTTTATAATGACCTATAACTATCCTCACAAGTCTATCGCGTGGCACAATGACAAATATCTTCAAGAAATCCACGAATGCCACACCAAAAGTGTTACTCTCATTAACATTTTCCATTACCTCTTCAAGCAAATCGGTTAAACGCCATTTACCTTTCAGGAATCCACGCTGACTCTTCTTAATCAACCAACCTGTTTCCACGAAAATATCGTGAATAATTCTTTGCCCATGGCTGAAGTTAAGCTAACCGGTCTGTAATTGCCAGGATCAGCCGTGAGAAGTGTATTTTTTGAACGAGTCCATTGGGTCATCTGTTCTCCAGTCTTCCGGCATCTTCCCGAAAAGACTGAGAGATTATGGCCAGCGCCTCCAAAATTTTTATCCTCAAAATCCATGTATCTCGTTCAGTCCTAGTGCCTCGTAAACCTACCTCCTTGCTCTTGTACTCCACAATCCACTAGTAAAACACTATGTTTATTAACTCCTCTCTGCACCGCTCCTGCCACCTTCAGTGATGTGATTTAATTCATGTACTGTTGCGTGGATCTTGTTACAAAATACAGTGAAAAGTGTTATGCAGTGTCGCCACACTCCAGCTCCATCTTAAAAGGCAGAAGAATAAAGTAAAACATAGATTGTAAAGGCAGAAAAGCAAAGAAATAAAGGAAGTGTCCAATTTTACAGTCAGAGTCAGAGTAATACAGCATGCAAGCAGGCCCTTCGGCCCAAACTGGTCCATGCTGACCACTCAGCTCATTCCAATTGCCCTCATTTGGTCCATATTCCTCTAAACCCTTCTCATCCATCTACCTATCCAAATGTTTTTCAGATGTTCCTATTGTACCTGCCTCAACCACTTTCTCCTGCAGCCCATTCCATATACACACCACTCTCTGCATGAAGAAGTTGTCCCTCAGGTCCTTCTTAAATCTATCCACTCTCACCTTAAACCTACACCCTCTAGTTTTCAATTCCCTACCCCTGGGAAAAAGACAGTGTATATCCCTTCCTATCTATGCCCCTAATGATTTTATACATCTCAATAAGGTCAACCCTCATTCTCCTACATTCCAAGGAATAAAGTCCTGCCCTGGCCAACCTCTCCCTGTAACTCAGGCCTACAAGTCTTGGCAACATCCTTGTAAATCTTCTTTGCGCATTTTCCAGTTTAACTATGTCTTTCCTAAATGAAGACGACCAAAACTGTACACAATACTGCAAGTGCGCCTCACCAACAACTTATTCCACTATAACAATGTCCCAACTCCAATACTCAAAGCCTCAACCGATGAAGGCCAGCATGCTGAATGCCTTCTTCGACTGCCCCTTGTTAAGTGCTCCGCAGTGGGCCTGGAGGCAAGGCGTGAGAACCGTCCACCATGTCACCATTGCTTGAACAACAGTTGCCGCTCTCTGGTGCCCTCTTGCTTCCACCGGCGCCCACTCTGAGTTCTTGCTGGCCCTCGCCAAAGCAGACCGCCACCGTCGCCGCTGGGTACCGCACTGCCCCGAACTTGACCCAGCCACCGCCGCGAGCCCGCTTCGGGGCCCACCTCTCCGATGCCGCTGCTGCCGATGCTGCTAGGACTCTTGTAATGGGCCCCGACTGGGCTGCGCCGCATCAGCTGTGAGTCGGCGCTGGGACTACCTCGAGGCGGCCGGGCCCCGGGCTCCTCCGTCATCACCGCAAATCAGCGCTGCTAGGCCCGCACCCTCTGCTGCATTTACACACCCAGGTCCCTCTGCCCCTGGTCTCTGTTAGCTTGTATATTCCCAAGTTGATAGTGCTGCTTTTTGTCAGTGAGGAAGCTCCAAGACCTGAGTGAGAATTCCGATCTGACGGTCCAGTACAAAACCGAGGGAAGCCCCGTACATCCGGAGGTGCTGCCTTGCGGATGCGGCGTTCAGTCAAGGCCATTTAGGACAGGCATTAAACATCCCTTGGTACTGTAATCACTCGACCGACACTTCGTAAGAGATTATCTTATCATTTTTCTTGCTGATATGGGATCTTGGCGTGTAAAGGTTGGCTGAGTGATAGGCTGTAGAGAGCATCGCAGGTAGGATTGACTTGACAGTGAAATACATTGCTCTTCTATGGCGTACAGAATTTGACTCTCAGAAAGAGCTAAAGTCTTGTGTCTAATTGGATTGCATCAGCTGCTGGACTTCCAAAGTGCTTCATCGTCTATAGGTTCACCCGTAGGCTGTGAAAGTTGTTATGTAAATGGTGACTATTCTCTTGTCTCCAACTGCAGACCATCATTGGTAGCCCCCAGTGGGAGTTCCGATGTGATCTCTCTGCCGGGTAGTTACCAGTTTGGGGCAATACTGAGATTGGAGGTGTTCCCTGTAATGAACACTATTGGTCACAGAAAGACAACACTGTGCAGAAGAATAAAAAAAAATTCACAAGTATGAGTACACCCTGAACCAACAGATAAATGAAGTCAAGCAGGCAAGATTTGTATCTCCAGCTACAGCACCTTTAAGCAGTGGCAATTTCTCACCCTCTGCCACCTTAATGTGATGGGTACTTCAGATCTGTGCCTTGTTATCATGAGGTGCAAATATTACAGAAATAAGAATTACTCCTGCGTTTTGGAAAATATATATAGATCATCAGAGTGAAGCATCAGGCGAGCGCATTGGATTCATCAACTACGTTCAATAAGCCATGAAAGGAAGCTCTACTGGGGTGGCATGGTGGCTCAGTGGTTAGCACTACTGCCTCATGGCACCAGGGACCCGGGTTTGATCCCACCCTCGGGTGACTGCCTGTGTGGAGTTTGCACATTCTCCCCGTGTCTGTGTGGGTTTCCTCCGGGTGCTCCAGTTTCCTCCCACACTCCAAACATGAGGTTGGGTCTATTGGCTGTGCTAAAATGCTCAGGATGTGCAGACTAGTAGGATTAGCTATGGGGAATGCAGGGTTACAGGGATAAGGTAGGATGGTTGGTCTTTGTGGGATGATCTTTGGAAGGTCAGTGCAGACTCAATGGGCCAAGTGGCCTGCTTCCAAACTGTAGGGATTCTATGAGTTTAACAATGGACTTACTTTTGAATTCAGACTCCAACTGAGTAACAGGCCCTGGAGAGGTAGGATTGATTTGACAGTGAAATATGTTTCTCTTTTAGACCGTACAGTTTTGACACTCAGAAACTGAGTTTGACAGAGTCTTATGTCTGATCAGATACTATATTGAATTCTGCTGATAATAATTAGTCCTGCTCAGCACTGTGGTGACATTCTGTCATTTTTACGACATATCTGTATATCGGAATGATATAACAGTGTCATCGAACAGCTCACCAGAAGTGACATTGTACCTCTGGGTCAAAGGTTCAGGTCAATGACAGTCAATGCTCCCTGTAATTTTTTTCCATCCATCTGCAGGATGGTTTTTGTTTTACATTCACCAATATCAAGGTAATGTATTGATGTGCAACGCCATAGAAACGAGAAAACCATTTACCTTTGTTTCGACCTGGCTGTTAAAGAAAATGCTGTAATTAACCTTCATAGACTGACTCAAACCAACACAATCTCGCTATACTCAGCTAAAACATTGTCAGACTTAATTGAATTCAAGTTTGATCATCAGTTGACAGTTTACTGCGGCGTTTTCGTGGTATGAGCACTTCCAGAAACTCTGTCCGTGTAAACGGAAAACCTTTACATTAATATAGTGCCTTCCATGACCTCAGGGAGTCCTAAGGTGCTCAACAACCAGTGAAGTACAGCTATCCCTCATTAAGCATTCCCGATGTGCTCCTATAAAACAGGAGGCGAAACAAAAATGACTGCCCACCAAGAAATGTAACGAAGAGGGTTACGCTCCTGACTTGCTCATGTTTAAAACCTACTGGCTGCCTTGAGCCTTAAGTGGGTCCAAAAGACCTCTTACTGTCTGTTCATAACATGTCTCCTGTTTACTCCCTCTTCAGCTCACTTCCTCTCCCAAAATCCTCCCACTAACCACCTTGCCTGTCCAGAGACGTCCTTACCAAGTTCTCCCATGCGTTTTGCTTCCCTCCTGAACTCCTATTTGCTGTCTCTTCTGACTCTCCTCCTCCCTCCCATAACATTGGATAAGGCATAGATAAGGCAGACAGCCAGTGGCTTTTCCCTACAGTAGTGGAGTCTAAAACTAGAGGGCATTGGTTTAAGGGGAAAGGGGAGAGATACAAAAGGTTCCATCTTTTCACACAGAGGGGGTGGTGAGTGTTCGGAATGGGCTGCCAGAGGTAGAGCTGGTAGCGAGTACAATTTAAGAAACATTCAGACAGGTACATGGATGGGGTAGGTATGAACAGATATGGACCAAACGGGACTAGATTAATTGTGATAACCAGGCAGCATGGACAAGTTGGGCCGAAGGGCCTGTCTCCATGCTGTAGACCTTTATGGCTCCTGCAGGTGGGACTTGAACCTGGGCCTCTTGGCTCAGAGTTCGGAACACTGCCACTGCACAAGAACCCTGCACCAACAAGATAAAGTTATGCCCATTGATATGGACTGTTAAGATCCCATGATATTATTTGAGGACGTGGAACAGGTTTGGCTTCATCCATCCAATCAACACATACCCCCTCAGCCAATATTGGACACCAGTTACCCCAGTTTATGTTGGAAATGTAGACCATGTAGGAATATCCTGAGGATGTGAAGTTTGAACTAACCTTCCTTGGAGCAGCTGAAATGCCATGGCACACCAAATGTGAGAATATATAACGATCCTGTGCCCTTCATGCAGCAAAGCATTTCAATGTACATCACAAGCACCACAGTTAAACACTCACGAATCAATGAAGGAAACATAAAGAGGGGCATTCAAATGTTCAGTCAAAGAGAGTCTTAAAGACAGAAAGAGGGACGAAGAGGTTTAGGAAGGAAATCCTGGGCCTTAGACTAAGGTCGAAGGTGAGGTGAATGAAGTGGGAGATGTGCAAGGGGCTCGAGGCAGGCAAATTCTTACAGGATAATGAAAATAAAATACCCGAGTTCCTGCTTTAGGAGCAGTCATCAATACGGTGCAAATTGTACTCAAATTTGCATCAGCTTTCCGAATTGAACTTGTTGCTGCTTTTGACCTTCAAACTATTTGCAAATCAAAGGATGCAAACTCTACCTTGGGCCAACGCCATTGGGCAATGTTCAAGAATGCAACTAGTGTGACTACTTGAATTAGAATAAATTCATTGACTTATTTTCTAAATCAATCTGTTCTGTTATGTTATCTGATGTTATGGCACAACTGTGGAGCAGGTGGGACTTGTACCCAGGTCAACCTAGCTCAGAGGTTGGGACACTACCACCGTACCAGAAGAGCCCTCGCTTTTGAAACAACAGTTGAAAATGGGTTTATCTCAAAAGTAGACATTATATAAAGGTCAATAAACATTATTGCATAGTGTCAGTTCTGCAAATAACTTGATTTTAAAGATATTTAGAAAGAAAAACGTCTACGCAGGATCATTTTCTGTTTTGTTGGTGCACAATATAGAATCATAAATCATATGTTGAGAAATTAACCTCCTTTGAATATTTAAAAGTTTGTTTGAAAGGGGCTAATCCCTGTGGTGAAATAAAACATTTTTTGGAGACTCCTGCAAGTTCCACAAAAGTGGAACCATTAATGTAAACTAGCCATTCAAATTGGAGAATGCTCAAGTTTGTGGGCAGACCCTTTGCCAAAACAATATTTATTAAAGCACAGTAAAAGATTTTGGAATAACAAGGTGTGGAGCTGGATGAACACAGCAGGCCAAGCAGCATCAGAGGAGCAGGAAGGCTGACGTTTCGGGCCTAGACCCTTCTTCAGAAG
>NC_063346.1:55911475-56017376 GCF_021869965.1 Rhincodon typus
AGTTCCTACTATCTCTGAAAAGATTTTGGAAATTTGATTTGCACTGGATATAACATGCATGTGAAATTCCACAACCTTTTTGTATTGTTCTGATTGCAAATGGGAATATCGTGCTACAGTCACAACACATCGTAAACTCTATCCCAACATAGACAATTGTGGCAAAAGTTATTTCTCATTCATATTAGAGTATTGTATCACAGGTTAAGAAAATATTTAGCACGCTTGCCTTCATTGCCCAGACCTTTGTGTATAGGAGTTGGGACGTCACGTTAAAGTTGTACAGGACATTGGTAAGGCCTCTTCTGGAGTACTGTGTGCAGTTCTGGTTGCCCTGTTATAGGAAGGATATTATTAAACTGGAGAGGGTTCAGAAAAGATTTACCAGGACGTTGGCGGGAATGGAAGGTTTGAGTTGTAAGGAGGGGCTGGATAGACTGGGTCTGTTTTCATTGGAGTGTAGGAGGTTGAGGGGTGACCTTATGGAGGTTCATAAAGTCAGGAGGGGTATAGATAGGGTGAATGGCAAGGGTGGGGGGGAGCAGGTAAAACTAGGGGGCATATTTTTGAGGTGAAAGGAGAAAGTTTTAAAAAAGACAAATGGGGGGAGCTCTATTTTTACACAGAGGGTGGTTCGTGTGCAGAATGAACTGAAGATTTCAAATAAACCTGTTGGACTATAACCTGACGTCGAGTGACTTCTGACCTTGTGCCCCCCCAGCCCAACACCTCCCCCAGTCCAACACCTCCACGTCATGAACGTAAGATGTAGGTGCAGAAGTAAGCTATCCACCCCATTGAGAAACCTCCCCCACATTTCAAAGAGCTCTGTTTTCTTCCAGACACCCTTTCCTTATTGTGTATGTTTCAGAGGCACGAAGGGAGGAGGATACAATGCAACACCTCATGAGTGTTTCTCCTTGTTGCAAGTTTGAGTTTTCTGGTTATTGACACAGCCTCCCACATGTCCCTCTGTATGGTTCCATCATCGGTTTAAAAAATAACAACCCTGTGTTAATACTCTGGCTAATCTGTCCCTTGTTCTCAAAGTGATCTCGGTCTCCTGAAGGAACAGATCAGATAGACTGAGATCACAGAGCTCCTGTGTTTCCCTGCCATTTTTAGCACCAGCTTGGGCTATCACAGGGTATAAGTAAGAGTGTTATTATACAGTAAAGACACACTGTTAACAAAAGGAGGCAACATAACTGGATTCGTTACTTGAATGGGGGGAAAGAAAAATCACTGACCATTTTGTCATCTCACAGTCTGCACTGATCAGTCTGTATATAATGCTTGGCACCGCATTGGATAATCACTTATATTATGGGCGTGAAATGCTGGGAAGAATTTGACTAATTGAAGAAAATGGGTGGCTTGAGAGCTTTGTCATTCATTATTCTCCTCTTGTAAGAAAATGTGATGCGTATAAAGTTAATTCCATCCATTATAACATCCAATTTCTTTCACTTTCAAGATAAAACCTAAAATAAATCCAATAAACCACTGATTCTTTTGATTCAAATGCTGACACAAACTATTCATATCTGTCTTTTTGCCTATCTCCATCCATGTTGAAAGGAAACTCAGTCTTGTGCTGGAGTAATCAGTGATGAATGTTATCTGTGACAGCATGACGCTAGAATTGAAATGTTCAAAGATTGATATTCTCACCTCTCCGACAGTTCAATTTCGCTGGAAGTTCTGGCAGGATTTTATTACATGACTTCATTCCGGGGATAGACTTTGGTTCAAGGACTTCTAAGCACCTAACCCATCAGGCTATTGACATAGATGTCCACACTGTGAAAATGAGACACCATGGACACCTCCCTCATGTACACAGCTGGAATACAAAAACACTCCCCTCCCTCATGTACACAGCTGGAACACCAGAACACTCCCCTCCCTCATGTACACAGTTAGACTATAAAAAGCTGCTTTAAGGATTTCAAGTAATTGTAAATTCTTTCTTATGTAAAGCAAGTTCTGTCTGTGGAAGCTTCTTGCTGCTTGCAGCTCCACCTACTTCAGATGCTCACTGATTTGAAATAGTTTGGGCTATTTCAGTGCAGCAGGAGTGCGCACCTATATTCACTTCCAGTTTTCCTCTCAATCACTTTGGTCTTAGATTTCTCAGCAAGACTTCAAGCTCTCCCAATTATATCCGAAGGGATTTGCTGTTAAGTGCATTAGATTGACCTCTGAACTGTAGTCCACTGGTATCATAACTAACTGAAATTCCAGCTTAACTATACCAATAAAAAGGTAGCGCGTTGAAATTTGAGGACATCTGAGGACATGTTCTCTAGTGGAACTCAGATGCTTTTTCAAATGGAAACAAGGTAAAAAAAAAATGGAAAATACCAAACCTAACCTTCAATGTAATATCTTCAGACTGATGATCATATTAGTGTACTCTCCTGCAGATTGTCTAACAAGGTCATTCGCAGTGCTCTCTGTAATCTCACCGAATCAAAATATTTGATCTTTCCTCCTTGTCATCTTGTTTTAAAGGTAATACTTTGAAATTCAGGGCAGCCCAGTAAATTTTGACAACTCATAAAGATGACTTTTCCCACCTAATACCATTATGTATATCAAAGTCTGGATTGCTCCTGCATTTTATCGCACTGAAATATCTCAAACACTTCGCATTGTGTTTGATATGAAGTGGCTGTTATTTAAGTAAAAGACTCTGTGACGTGAGCAGAATAAATATCTTTTCCCTTCTCCATCTCTGGGCAAGTAATTGTCAATTGCTTTGTCTTTTGCTGAAATTCTGTTATGAATATTATATTCTCTCAGATCCCCTGCTTATGAACTAACTGTAGCATATTTCGGCTTCATACAGATGACCCATAAAACCTTCAAACAAAGGGTCAGCACCTTCTGGACTCACTAAGGTGGGGAAGGGGCATTTCTGAGGAATTTTATCCTCCTCAAGTTCAACATCAGTCACTTCAAGGCAGGATTCAGCTGGAAACAGAAAAAAATTCTTACTATACCTTAGAACCCCTACAGTGTAAAAGCAGGCTATTTAGCCTACACTGACCGTCCAAGGAGCATCCCACCCTGACCCATCCCTATCTCTGTGACTCTGCATTTCCTGCGGCTAATCCGCCTGTCCTGCACGCTATGGGACAATTTAGCACGGCCAACCCACCTAGCCTGCACATCTTTGGACTGTGGGAGGAAATTGGAGGAAACCCACACAGACACAGGGAGAATGTGCAAACTCCACACAGATAGTCACCTGAGGGTGGAATTGAATCTGGGTCCCTGGTGCCACGAGGCAGCAGTGTTAACCACTGAGCCACCGTGGTTGGGTCTAGGAAAGGCATTGGTAAATATTACAGAAATATTGTAAAATACTGCTAAAATATTTTGATACAAGATCAAACTTTACAATTTTGTTTTAAGGTAGTGAACATGTCTGCCATGCGTTTCAGAGTCATGTGATCTTACGTCGCTTCCCAATGACAATGTGAATGATCATATAGATATATTCATATTAACACTTTACACTGTTTCATCTGAACACAACCAACATGAGGTAAGATTATTTTCAAAAGACTGAGGTTTACGTACACTGAACGTGTAAGGGGCTGAGGCTAGAGCTGAAGTGTAGAAAGAAACATGAAAGTCTTGCATTTACATGGCACCCCTCACTGCCCCAAGATATCCAAAACACCTTTAACTGCCAATAAATATAGTCCCGATGATAATGTCAAAATTCAGCAGATACTAATGGCAATGTGATCTGGACCAAATACGCTTTGGTCATGTTAATTAAGCGATAGATATTACTTAAGGAGGCCAGGGAACATCCCTCTGCACTTATCCCTATTCCAAAAATACCAGTGCAGCACTTCCATGGTATGATACTGGGGTTTCAGCTTTGAGTTTTGTGCTCAAGTTCTGGGACTGAATTTTACACTGCTGGTCATGTCCCTAGATCTCATTTAATGGGCCATTGGGACAAGAACGGGAATGGGATGGACTTCCTGCCAACTTCAGACAGGACGTCTGGCCGTCAAGAGCTGCTGGCCAATCAAAGGACCAGCAGCTCTTCGGTCTCAGCGGCGCCCCTGGGTGGAGCGGTCACTGCTAGAACTGCAGCAAGTTCGAGAAGGAAGCTACGACGGAATCAGAACACAAAGTCAGATCCCAATGGAGGTGGGAGGAGACACGCAGTTGGGCTCTTGTGTCTTACCCTGAGACAATTGACACCGTCAATACTCCCTTCCATACTTGGTTTACGTGCCCAAGCCCTGGAGTGGGTCTCGAACCCATAGCTTTCCCAACTCGAATATATGGACATTGCCAACGGAGGTGAGCAGATGCAATGGTGCCACCTAGCTGAGAGGTATGAGGAGAGATCTTTGTGATTCAGTGACAACTGAGCCATTGCTGCCACTAAAAATAAAATATTAACAAAGAAAGGCTATTGGTGGGTTAAAGGTTAATTATGTAAAGAAATAATACAAGCAGGATGTTTCCCTGCTCGGGGAGGCTTGAGCCAGGGGACGCAGTCTCGGGACACAGGGTCAGCTATTTCGGACTGAGATGAGGCAAGGTTTCTTCACTCAGAGGGCAGCGAACCTGTGGAACTCGCTACCACACAAGACTGCGGAGGCCAGGTCACTGAACATGTCCGAGAAAGAGAGCGGTGCATTTTTAGATTCGAAAGGCATCAAGGTGTATGGAGAGGAACTGGGAATATTGCTTTGAGATATAGAACCAGCCATAGTCATACTGAATGGTGGAGGAGGCTCAAAAGCCCATGGCCTACTCCTGCTCCTGTATTTCACGTTTCTATGGGACAAAATCAAAAACAATAAGAGCAGGTACCATTGACTGAACTGTTCCAACACATGCCCATGGGAATCTGATGGCATACCTGAGGAGACAAGCTGGAAAAAATGGACCCTCAGCAATAAAACTATGTAAGGGGGGAGAAGGGTAAAACGTTTGTCCACTCCCTAGAAAGTCGCTGACGCGGAAGCAGGATAACCTGCTGTGAAAATGTACTACAGCATAGTACGAGTGGGGCTGGCATGCTAACAGTACTCACCTAGATCCCAGGTTCATGGGGAAAAGAATCCCTGTCCTTTAGATTAGCATGGGGCCTACAGAACTGCAGGCTCAATGAGGAGAAACAACCCATTCTCGATGCTAGATAGCGAGTGGGTTGGAAGTTCTCTGTGGTGCTGAGGCCAATATTTATATTTCAACCAACATGATTAAAAGCTGACTGTCACATTGCCTTTGGTGGGAAGGTCTAGCGTCCAAATTGGCTGTTGCCTTTCTGATATTATAACAGTGACTATACCTCCAAGGTACTTCATTCGTGGTGAAGCATTTGAGATGTCTTGAAACCACGGGAAGCAAGGTGGAGAACGATTGAGCCATTAGTCTAATGTCAATGATGGAGTAAATGTTCGAATCTGGTATAAAGTATGTGGTAACTGGTCATTTAGAAAAGAATGGCAAGCAGGGCAGATTTACAAAAGTGAAATCACAGTTGACAAACTTGCTGGAGATTCTTTTGAGGATATTAGTTACAGCATTGATAGAGGCGAACCAGTGGATGTGGTGCATTTGGACTTTCAGAAGGTTTTTTTGCTAAGGTCTCACACAAGAGGTCAGGAAATAACATTATGGGAGAGATATACCAGTGTGGATTGCGAATGAATAAGCAGACAGAAAGCAAAGAGCAGGAATTAACAGGATGATAGGTGTGGGACCACAAGGACCCTTGTTCCTATATTATCAGAGCGAGTCCAGACAGCAATTCCAGAAGAACAGCATGGGAGCAATAAAAAGGGCCTTGGGAGACAGGGCAGTCAGTATCAGTACAAAGCAGGACAGAGCGGAATGTAGTGAAGACAGTAGATGCTGCCTGCACCTTCCTATCACACATAATATGAAGCCTTTGTGATTAGTACAATGTCCTCCCACACACATGCAGTAACTGCCCAATACACTCGGCATTAATATTGCTCAGTCTTCTTTACATCCCCAGAAATCCCCCAACAATATTCCTTCTCTAAGGGCCTTACAGTTAGTCACCCAGCTGGCAAACTTGCATACAACGGAACTGCTTATTGCATTCACTCGTCAGCACCTGATAACAACAACTGCACACAATAATAATGCTGTAAAACATCCAGACCCTTACATCTCCTGTCCTTCAATGTGCAGCATGAAATAACCATAAGACCATAAGACATAAGAGCAGAAATTAGGCCATTCAGCCCATTGAGTTTGCTCCACCATTCAATCATGGCAGATAAGTTTCTCAAACCCATCCACCCACTTTCTCCCCCTAACCCTTGAACCCCATGACAATCAAGAACCTATTTATCTCCGTCTTAAAGTTACTCAATGACCTGGTCTCCACAGCCTTCTGTGGCAGTGAATTCCATAGATTCACCACTCTCTGGCTGAAGAAGTTTCTCCTTATCTCCGTTCTAAAAGGTCTTCCCTTTACTGTAAGGCTGTGCCCTCGGGTCCTAGTCTCTCCTACCAATGGAAACATTTTCCCAACATCCACTCTGTCCAGGCCATTCAGTATTGTGTAAGTTTTAATTAGGTTCCTCCTCATCTTTCTAACCTCCATCAAGTATAGACCCAGAGTGCTCAAATGTTCCTCATATGTTAAGCTTTTCATTCCTGAGACCATTCTCGTGAACCTCCTCTGAACTCGCTCCAGGGCCAGTACATTCTTCCTGAGATATGGGGCCCAAAACTGCACACAATACTCCAAATGTGGCCTGACCAGAGCCTTAGAGAGCCTCAGTAGTACATCCCTGCTTTTATATTCAAGTCCTCTCAAAATAAATGCCAACATTGCATTTGCCTTCCTAACTACTAACTCAACCTGCAAGTTTACCTTGAGAGAATCCTGGACTAGAACTCCCAAGTCTCTTTGCACTTAAGACTTCTGAATTTTCTCCCCATTTAGAAAATAGTCCGTGCTTTTATTCTTCTTACCAAAGTGCATGACCTCACACTTTCTCACGTTTTACTCCATCTGCCACTTCTTTGCCACTCTCCTAACCTGTCCAGATCCTCCTGCAGTCTCCCCAAATCCTCAACACTACCTGTCCCTCTATTTATCTTTGTATCGTTTGCATACTTAGCCAGAATGCCCACAGTTCTTTCATCTAGATCATTAATGTATAAAGTGAAAAGTTGTAGTAACCTGGGTTGATAAATTGGAGTGAAGTATTGTGATATAGAAGACTAAGAACAAGCAATTAGAGAAACAACAACTTGAAATTGTGTGGCAAATTTCACAACAACTTGTATCTATAAAAAGGTCCCAAGATGTTTGACAGAAGAAGTTATCAAATTTGATTTGATACCGAGTCACAGTGAGAGATATTAGAAACAGGGGACCGAAAGCTGAGTCATACACATAGGTTTTTCAGAACATCTTAAAGGATGAGACATAGGTAATGGAGAGGTTTAGAGCAAGAATTCCAGAGTTAAGGCCAGGGCAGATGAAGACACAGCTGCTAAAGTTGAAAGAGAACACAAATCTGAGAGATAACACTGTGTGGAGCTGGAGGAACACATCAGGCCAGGCAGCATCAGAGGAACAGGAAAGTTGACGTTTTGGGTTGGGACACTCTGACGCTGCCTGGCCTGTTGTGTTCCTCCAGCTCATCAATGTGTTATCTCTAACTCCAGTATCTGCAGTTATTGCTACCTCTAAATAAATCTGAGAGAATTGTGGAGCTGGAAGAGGTTTGGATACTGGCTACTTGATAGCAGTTTTAAATGCTTCACAGTTCTTGGCATTCCTTGTCAAACTTCAGGGGAAAAGTCACCAATGCTCTGTCGTGTTGAGATTGCACAGGACATTGGTGAGACCTCTTCTGGAGTACTGCGTCCAGTTCTGGTTGCCCTGTTATAGGAAGAATATTATTAAGCTGGAGGGTTCAGAAGAGATTTACCCAGGGCATTGCCAGGAATGGAGAGTTTGAGTTATTGGGAAAGGCTGAATAGGCTGGACTTTTTTCACCGGAGCGTGGGAGATTGAAGGATGACCTTTAGAGGTTTATAAAATCATGAGAGGTACCAATAAGGTGAATGGCAGGAATCTTTTCCCTAGGTTGGGGGAATTTCAAGACTAGAAGGCATATTTTTAAGGTAAGAGAGGGAAGATTTAAAAAAAGACATGAGGTGCAACTCTTTTACACACGGAGAGTGGTTCATCTGTGAAATGAACTTCCAGAGGAAGTGTGGATGTGAGTACAGTTACAACATCTAAAAGGCATTTGGATAAATACATGGATAAGAAATGTTTGGAGGGATATGGGCCAGGGGCAGGCAGGTGGGACTAGCTTAGTTTGGGATTACAGTTGGCATGGACTGGTTGGACCGAAGGGTCTGTTTCCCTGTTGTATGACTCTATGACTCTGGCCATTAGCCCCCATGGTGAAGAAATCTTTTGGTGCCAACACCATGATGCACTGATTAGTATGGAGCGATCATTGTGTGAGATTGGATCTACTCCAGTTGGACAATTAAAGGCAAAATAAGCAAAGAAATGGGAAAAAAGGCTCAATGTCTTGGAAGGACCATTTCAATTAACAAATCATTCTTGAATCTTCAATACAATGAAAATTGATCCAGAGTGTTTTGCCTTATTCTGCTCAATGTTATTACTTGAAGTGCGGGCGATGCATGGACTATCTAGATTAATGAGGCAGAAAGGAATAGCAATCTCAGTTCAGTTTGCTATGGACAGTGGGGAGTTATAATCAGCACTGGAAAATGAATGGAACAAGGCTTCGCTCCCTCCCATTACAAACTTTAAAACTGAGAATATTCCCAATGAGGCAGAACCAACAGCTCTTAAACCATGAACAAAAACAAAGTTGCTGGAAAAGCTCAGCAGGTCTGGCAGCATCTGTGGAGGAGAAAACAGAGTTAACGTTTCGGGTAAGGTGACCCTTCCTCAGAGCAGCATCCGCAGTTCTTTTGGTTTTTATTTAGCTCTTAAACCATCATTACCATGAGCGGTGTGGAGTGCATGGTGATTAATGGGTAAATCATAGCCAGCTATATGCAACTCAAATTTGACAAGTCATGAGAACCAGGTAGACAACTTCTGCAGAAAATGTAGTTACACACATTATCTATAACAGTAACAAGACGTGACTGAAAGACACTAGGTACAAACATTTCTCTATAATACAGTGAGCAAAGAACTGTGCTGACCATGTCACCAGGAGGAGACAGCCCAACTTGACTATTACGTGGGAAGCTCAAACTACAGTATTGTTTTTAATGATCGGTCTGCTACGAAAGCGGGACACACTTGCACTTGCATAGTACCTTTCCATGACTTCTGAATGTCCTAAAGGAGTTCACGGCCAATGAAATGCTTTTGAAGTGTAGGAGCTGTTGTATATAGAGAACACAGCAGCCAATCTGCACACAGCAATGTCCCCTAATTCTCAAAGTGGTAATAACCACATAATCGATACTCACTTCAAATATTGTTGCTTGAGGGATAAACATTGGCCAAAATACACGGGGGCTAACTGTCCAGCTGTTCTTCCTGTGGTGCCTTAGGATCTTTTATATCCACGCGAGATGGATACTTGAGCTTCATTTAACATCTTAGACAAAAACCACATGTTCAACAATGCAGCATTTCCTCAATAAGTTGTTAGGAGTGTCCTTTTCTGAACCACAGGCAGCAGTGGGAGTCTGGTCAATTGGCTGGAGTTCCAGTCATGTGACACACATGGTCCAGGTGAAGAACAGATGAGGGAGAGGCTAGGGAGGAAACATTTTCTGGTGCGCCAATGGCAGTCTCTTTGTTTAACTTTCCCTAACATCTTGCCACCGTCGCATCCAATATTTGTGAGGACAGCACCGAAAAGTGTGGGCCAGGAGCCAATCTGGCCAGTGTATTGGAGTATGCAAACATCTGTCTGATGACTGGCAGCTTCTGATGGTGCCTTTAAGGTCTTACTGCTCAGTATCTGAATACATGGAGCACAGCCTACATGAGGATATGGCGGTCAATTACAATCCAATTTCGCAAAACCAAGTGGATTGTGCTATAGAGTCATACAGCACAGAAACAGACCCTTCGGTCCAACCAGTCTATGCCAAACATAATCCCAAACTAAACTAGTCCTACCTGCCTGCTCCTGGCCCATATCCCTCCAAACCTTTCCTATTCATGTACTTATCCAAATGTCTTTCAAACATTGTAACTGTACCCCTATCCACCACTTTCTCTTGCAGTTCATTCCACACAAGAACCATTCTCTGTGTAAAAACATTGTCCCTCAAGTCCTTTTTAAATCTTTCTCCTCTCTCCTTAAAAATATTCCCCCTGGTTTTGAACACCCCCACTCTAGGGAAAAAGCACTTGTCGTTCACCTTATTTATGCCCCTCATGATTTTGCAAACATCTATAAGGTCATCCCTCAACCTCCTAAGCTCTAGTGAAAAAGTCCCAGTCTTTCTAGTCTATTTTTCTATCCCAAATCCTCAATTCCAGGCAACATCTTGGTAAATCTTTCCTGAAACCTCTCCGGTCTAACAACGTCCTTCTTATAGCAGGGTGACCAGAAATGGGCATTGTACTCCAGAAGAGGCTTCACCAAATTCAACATGATGTCCCAACTCCTATGCTCAAACGTCTGAGCAATGAAGGCAAGCATGCTAAACACCTTTTTAACCGCAAACCATTAGGGTTGATCTTTCTCTGCACCTTCTCCATAGCTGTAGCACTATATTCTGCATTCTGTTCTATTTCCCTGATGTACTTATGTAAGGTACGATTTGCCTGGACAGCACACAAAACAAAACGTTTCACTGTATCTCAGTACATGTGACAATAATAAATCAAATCAAATCAAAACCATAGGTTTTCAGAGAAGAAGTGTTGCCCTTAAAGTATTGTTTGGGAATATCATACACATGCCCTAGGTGACATGGCTGATGCAAGAATCAGACCAGGATGTTACATTAGCGCAGTGCAGAAACTGCTCTGAGTTTGGCACTGACACTTCAATTTCTAGTTGTGCAGGAGCTGATTTGATATCCTGAAGTGGAAACTGTTCCACTCCGCAGCACCAAATACAGGACCTGGAGGACGGTGAGGACGCTACTCAACCCTTGCAATTCATTGTGCTATTCAGTTAAGTCCTGGCTGAGTTGTACCACACACTGTTTTCATATAACTTGGCTACACATGTGACAAAAATCTCTCAACCCATAGCCTGGGAGGTTTGGAAGTTCTGATTGTCTGAAGCCTTTATGAGGAAGGGAGTTCCAGCATTCCACTAAACTTCGCTTCCTGATTTAACCTCTCAATAACCTGGCTCTGATTTTAAGATTGTGTCCCCTCTGGAGAAACTGCCT
The DNA here is from genome assembly GCF_021869965.1 of Rhincodon typus. Taxonomy (NCBI): domain Eukaryota; kingdom Metazoa; phylum Chordata; class Chondrichthyes; order Orectolobiformes; family Rhincodontidae; genus Rhincodon; species Rhincodon typus. The sequence goes on from NC_063346.1 coordinate 55,922,879, forward strand.
CTCCATATCAACTCCTGTGAGCACGTCAACATTTCAAACGCTTCACCCAGATCATCAGTCTTAGAGTCATTGAGATGTACAGCATGGAAACAGACCCTTTGGTCCAACTTGTCCATGCCGACCAGCTATCCTAAACTGATTTAGTCCCATTTGCCAGCATTTAGCCCATATCCCTCTAAATCCTTCCTATTCATGTACCCATCCAGATGCCTTTTAAATGGTGTAATTGTACCAGCCTCCACCACTTCCTCTGGCAGCTCATTCCATGCACACACCACCCTCTGTGTGAAAAAGTTACACCTTAGGTCCCTTTTAAATCTTTCCCCTCTCACCCTAAACCTATGCCCTCTAGTTTTGGATTCCCCTACCTGGGAAAAAGACTTTGGCTCTTCACCCTATGATTTTATAAACTTCCATAAGGTCACCCTCAGCCTCTGAAGCTCCATAGGAAATAGCTCCAGGCTATTCAGCCTCTCCCTATAGCTCAAACCCTCCAACATCCTTGTAAATCTTTTCTGAACCCTTTCAACTTTCATATCTTTCCTATTGCAGAGAGACCAGAACTGAATGCAGTATTCCAAAGGTGGCCTCACCAATGTCCTGTACAGCGCAACATGACCTCCCAACTCCTATACTCAATGCTCTGCATCTTCTCAACACTGACCTTGGTGTGTGAAAAAAGTCTTATATGCTTGGAATTTTTATTATCCTTGCTGATGTGTGTTAGCAGCAGTCATTAGTGAGTGGGATCACTCCCTAGGAAAGGGAATCTCGCCTGAGGAATTTTGAACCATTCCTTTGCGACAGTAACCATTTCCCATCTAGTCCCCCAACCCAAGAACTGATTGCTCCTCTCACAAACAAATCAATTTGCCCATCTGCGGAAGTGGGGCAGGGGATGGGAGAATCAAATACACTGTACACTCCCAAATAAATTCCTGATTAATTTAGGTCAACCCAGCCTCGACTTCGATGAAGAAAATCAATTCTGTAATAGCGTTTAAGAAAAATAAAAGCAGCGATGGCTGGTAAATATGTTCATTTATTTTCATCACGAACCCATTTCACGGATTTATTATGCCCAAGGAAGAGCAAAATCAGTTTCTGTTTTGTTAAATTTTAATGCATGTTTTAATGGGATACAGAATGCATCATTCCCATTTTTCACCCAGGCGATCTTCGCTTAACTGGCTCTGTGAAAATATTTCGGCAGCCACTCCCAGCAGAGACGCCCTATTTAGAGGATTGATGAACCAGGCTGATGCTCCACAACAATGAACTGCAGCCTGCTCAAGGCTGTAGGGACACATTATTCCTTTTGCAGCCCCACAGTGACAGATGGATACAGTTTGTGGTATTTCTCTGAAAATAATGGAGGCTTTTAAGCTCACCAATCCACGTGGAACAATGCGAGGACGAGAATATAAAAGCGTAGGTAAGAAGAAACGTGAAAAGGAGTCAAAGAAAATATGGAAGTACAATTTCTTTTGTTAAACACTCCTATCTCATTGTTGAAAGGCTGCAGTTTCCAGGCTATTAGTTTTCATTGGGTAGACTAGAGTGGTGGTTCTGACACCTAAATAATAATTGAATGATCTTATATTTAAAATCCATCATGACAATCCTGCGATTTTAAATCCAGTTTCAGAAGACAGTCTGCCATGATACAAACTGGCATCAGTAAAAGTGACTAAGAAACTACCAAATTGTTGCCAATCATAGAATCCCTGCAGTGTGGAAGCAGGCCATTCAGCCCATTGAGTCCACACCAACCCTGAGCTCCCCCATCCTATAACCCCACATTTCCCAGGGCTAACCCAACTAACCTACACATCCCAGTGACACTGTAGGCAACTTAGCATGGCTAACTCACCTAGCCTGCATATCCCTGCGCACTGCAGGCAATTTAGCATGGCCAATCCACCTAGCCTGCACATCTTTGGACTGTGCAAGGAAACCGGAGCACCCGGAGGAAACCCACGCAGACACAGGGAGAATGTGCAAACTCCACGCAGAAAGTAGCCCAGCCTAGTACTGTGAGGCACCAGTACTAACCACTGAGCCACTGTGCCACCCAATGGACAGTAAAAGAGGCTGACAGCATTTGATGATGAGGAATTTCTGTGGAATGCTGGCATATGTGGATGATAGTAAATGTAGTGTATGCAGGGCAGAGTAGGATAGCAGGTCGGCACAACACCATGGGCCGAAGGGCCTGTACTGTGTTGTACTGTTCTATGTTCTATATCATTTCTACATTGTAAAATTCAATATAAAAACCCAACCAGTTGTGCAGGACATTGGTGAGACCTCTTCTGGAACATTGCACCCAGTTCTTGCCATGCTATAAGAAAGATATGATTAAACTGGAGAGGGTTCAGAAGAGATTTACCAGGGTGTTGCCAGGTATGGGAAATTTGACTTATAAAGAAAGGCTGGGATCTTTTTCGCTGGAGTTTAGGAGGTTGAGAGGTGACCTTGTAGAGGTTTATAAAATCATGAGGGGTATAGATGGGGTTAATGGTAGGTGTCTTTTCCCTAGGCTGGGGGATTTCAAGACAAGGGGGCATATTTTTAAGGTGAGAGGAGAGAGATTTAAAACAAACATGAGGGGCAAGTATTTTACACAGTGTGGTCCAGGTGTGGAATGAACTTCCTGAGGAAGTGATGGATGTGGACACAATAACAACGTTTAACAAACACTTGGATAAGTACACGAATAAGAAATGTTTGAGGGGATATGGGCCAGGAGCAGGCAGGTAGGACTAATTTAGTTTGGGATTACATTCAGCATGGACTGGTTGGACTGAAGGGTCTGTTTCTGTGCTGTATGACTCTATGTCCTTTAACGATATAAACCTGTTAGCCTCATCCAGTTCAATCTGATTTATTTTATGTCTGCTTTGTGAATTCAGTTCTCACTCTGATCAGATTGATCCTTAATTGTGAATCCAAAGTGACCTTACAAATCACACAATTCAAAGACAACATCAACAAACAAAGGATATGCAATAAATGCTGGCCTTGCAAATGATGCCCACATCCTAAGACTAAATAGGAAAAGAAAAGTCATCTCTGTTTCTACCAACTGGATGTAAACCGAAGTTATCGATGTGTTTGGAACCTTCAAATTTATTCTTATGTGCATTTTTCTTCATCAGATTCTTCTGTAGATGAAGCCATTGTGGATTTGTTAAAGGGTGGTTGTCTTTAACAAACTTGATTGAGTTTTTAGATGAGGCAACAGAGAGGATTTGAAGGGCGTAGTTGATGTGGTGTACATGGACTTGCAAAATCAATTTAATTGCATGCTATGTAATAAGCCAGAAAATGTGAACTAGGATAATAACAGGAACAGTGGCAGCAAGGTTATAGAATTGGTTGAATGACAGGAAACAGGGAGTAGTGGCAAATGGTTGTTTTTCAGAAGGAATCATAGAACCCCTACAGTGTGGAAGCAGGCCATTTGGCCCATTGTTTCCACACTTACCCTCTGAAGAACATCCCGCGCAAACCCACCCCTGCTACTCTATCCCTGTAACCCTGCATTTCCCATGGCCAATCCACCTAGCCTGCACATCTTTGGACTGTGGGAGGAAACCGGAGCACCCGGAAGAAATCCATGTAGACACGGGGAGAATGGTGGGAGAGTGAACTGTGACGAGGATGCAGACATCCTTCAGCATGATCTAGAAAAGTTGGGTGAGTGGGCAAATCAATGGCAGATGCAGTATAATTTGGATAAATGTGAGGTTATTCACTTTGGAAATGAAAACAAGGCAGATTACTACCTGAAAGGCTGTAAACTGGGAGAGGGGAGTGTGCAGCGGGACCTGGGTGTCCTTGTGCACCAGTTGCTGAAGTAAGCATGCAGGTGCAGCAGGTGGTAAAGAAGGTAAATGGTATGTAAACCTTCATTGCGAGAGGTTTTGAGAACAGAAGCAGGGATGTGTTGTTGCAGTTATACAGGGTGTTAGTGAGGCCATACCTAGAATATTGTGTGCAGTTTTAGTGTCCTTTTCTGAAGAAGGATGCTCTTGCTATCGAGAGAACGCAGTGAAGGTTTACCAGGCTGATTCTGGTGATGGCAGGACTGACGTATGAGGATTGACTAGTTTAGGATTGTTTTCACTGTAGTTAAGACAAATGAGGGGGCGTCTCATAGGGACTTATAAAATTCTAACAGGATTAGGCAGGTTAGATGCAGGGAAGATGTTCCCGATGGTGGGTGTGTCCAGAACCAGGGGTCACTGTCTGAGGATTCGGGGTAGACCATTTAGGACAGAGATGAGGAGACATTTCTTCACCCAAAGAGTGGGGAGCCTGTGGAATTCATTACCACAGGATATAGTTGATGCCAAAACATTGATTGTATTCAAGAGGCAGCTAGATATGGCACTTGGGATCAAATGGGATGCGAGGTTATGGGGAGAAAGCAGGATTAGGCTGTTGAGTTGGATGATCAGCCATGATCATGGTGAATGGTGGAGCAGGCTCGAAGGGCCGAATGGCCTCCTCCTGCTCCTATCTTTTATGTTTCCATGTGCAAACTCCACACAGACTGTCACCCGAGGATAGAACTGAACCCAGGACCCTGGTGCTGTGAGGCAACAGTGCTAACAACTGAGCTACCATGGCACCCATAGTGGAGTAAACAGATGATGTTATTTCTCAACAAGGGGTGAGATCAAGGTTAGGATAGTGCAAGCAAAGACCATGCAAGCAGTTGTCTGAACTCGCATGAGATTTTTGCAACACATGGCATTTTGGAGAATGGATTTGATGAGAGCCTTCAGCAGGTTTTCCAAGGATCAATACAAAGATCACTGCTTTTCTTCAAATGCATTAATGATTTACACTTGGGCATAATTTCAGACTATTTGCAGACTACACAAATAATGGAAGCATTGTGGACTATGGGGGAGATTGCCACCAATTTCAAGGGGCTTTAGACAGGCAGCTGGAATGATCAGATAAAGACATTTAATGCAGTGAACTGTGCAATGAAATAGTGGATGGAAAGATCGAGGAGGGGGGAATTTAGATTTTGTAAAGACCAATTCTTTTTAGTTCACGCTTTTACAAACTGGGGACTGAAATGAGAAGGAGTTGTTTCAAAAACAGTGTTTGAAAGAGTGGATGCAATTTCGACAGCATGTAATCTAACACCTATGACAAACATCCTGGAAACAAATGTTTGAACAAAGGGAAATCGGGGTTTGAGCTGCAGACAATTTAGAACTTTTGTCGGCAACAAGAGGTTGATTGGTCTATGGACTAGTGACAGTTAGCAATGACAGTGGCCTTTTTTTGCCTGCCAACAACTGTGTGATTGGTTTACAGATAACTGAACAGCTCAGGGATGAGAATAGATCACAGCAAGTGAGAAGAGAGAAAAAGAGAGAAGTATTCAGTCCTTGCCAGCTCTGGAGCAGTCTCCCTGTTCTCTGCAGTCAAAATTCACTGTAAAGCTGACGAAAACTGATTTATCTTTCCTGAAACAGTCATTGTAACCCATGACTTCTAACTAATAATAACTAACTTTTTGGAAGAACCAGCCACCTTGTGTCTCTTATCAACCAGTGATGCATCCGGAGAAAGACGATTGAAACAAAATGATGGCTAGCAGAAGAATATAAAGATCATCACAACATCAGAACCTGGGATCAGTGACTATTCAGCTGTGTGCCCAATCTTTCCCCTTTGTCCATAAGCTTTTTACTATGTTGTCTTGGATCAAAGAGTGTATCCAAACGGGTCTTTTCGGATTCTGTTAAATGTAGTTAAGAGAAGACACACAACAGAAATTTGTTTAAATATGATTGTTTATTAAGTGATAATAAAAGAAGAAAAAGAAAGGAACATTTATTAAGTAAATGAATGAAAAAGAAAGAGAAAAAAAAAAGCCTCACACCCTTCTGCCCATTGGGGACCCCTCGATTGACAGCTGGTCTGGAGGCGTAGGTTGTTCCTGGCACCATTCCCGTCCTGATCCGAGGTGAAGTCGAACGATTCAGAACGAAACTCTCTCTCTCTTATACAGTTTAACGAGGTGCAAGTACAGAAAATCAAGCTGCTTACAAGTACAGAAAAACAAGTTTGATTGTGCCATTTTCGGCACATACAGGAATATTCACAGGACTCAGTCAAGGTCATGAAGCTGTTGAATATCATCATCAGCTTTAGCCCTTTCGCCCATCCTATACTTCTGTCTATTTGACTGTCAGTGTGCATGTCAAGAGGAGCTTATAAGGGGATTAGAGTTTTAATTAGTAATGTTAACAGCTGATGATTTATAACTGTTTTCCTGCAGCTGGAATTGAATTAATTGTCTAACGTAGTGATTCTTGTTCAGTATAGAAACTTGGTCTATGCTTTCTATTAACCTGGGTCTGAAAGTGTGGCAAATTGGAGAACTTTGGACATGTTATATAATCTTTAACTTTTGTGATGACTCTGGAAATAGCAGGGCTCGATTCCCATTGTATTACCGAGTGCAGTGCAACAATGTAGCTCACACTGGTGACACTATAACTGGAGCTAGCATATTTCTGACACGCGCGGTTACAGTGTCTATAGCTTCCTAGGCAACTGCTTATGTGCCAGGAGACACATTCCAAATTCAACTGGAAAAGAAAGAGTCCTTGAACTGGAAACTACAAATAATTCTATGTCACCTTCTAATGAAAATACTGCTTTCTTTCTGAGTGAAAATGAAAATATTGAATCAGTTTGTGGGTCATATAATTATCCCATGGGATTGTTATATCTTTCCTGGAGAATGTGTGATGGGACAAGGTAGAGGACAGTTTCCTCTAGTGTTGTACTGGTGTTGTACTGGTGTTGTAGGTGCAGCAGAAAACAGCAAACATGCTGCATGAGATAGCCTAGTAGAGTGACAGCGGGTTTGCGGCAAATACACAGCATCAAAAGGGAGTGAGTGAGTGAGTGAACACAGCAAACAGGCAGCGATTGGCAGCTGAGACTCAGATCAAATCCATGCTCCAAAAAATGACCATGTGTTGCAAAAATCTCGTGAAAGTCTCCGATGGTCGCATGGTCTTTTGTTGTGCCATCTTAACCTTGATCTTGGTGAGAAATACTATCCAGCTTTACTTACAATTCTGTATTTCCTCATTCAACTCTTATCTTGCTGTCTAGCTTAGGAGCAATTCTGTACCCCAATCATTGTCTGTTCTAGGAGGTCCAATTTTATGTTCCGTCCTTGAAATTAAATCATCCTGGCAATATTATTTCTGATGCTGTAGCTTCCTAATGTGATGAGGCATTTTATCTTCGTTAAAGTGTTTTGTTCTGCAGTGATGGTGGACCTCCCATTTCACACTGCTGTACTAAGGATTTTTTTTAATTCATTTGTGGGACATGGGCATCACTGGCTGAGCCAGCATTTATTTCCTGTCCCTAGTTGCCCTTGAAAAGGTGGTGGTGAGCTGCCTTCTTGAACCGCTGCAGTCCTTGTGCTGTGGGTTGACCCACAATGCCCTTAGGGAGGGAATTCCAGGATGTTGACCCAGCAACAGTGAAGGAACAGCGATATATTTCCAAGTCAGGATCGTGAGTGGCATGGAGGGGAACTTGGAGGTGGTGGTGTTCCCATGTATCTGCTGCCCTTGTCCTTCGAGGTGGAAGTGCTCGTGGGTTTGGAAGGTTCTGTCTGAGGATCTTTGGTGAATTTCTGCAGCGCATCTTGTAGATAGTACACACTGCTGCTACTGAGTGTCCTGGCTGGTGTTGAGCTTCTTGAGTGTTGTTGGGGCTGCACTCATCCAGGCAAGTGGGGAGTATTCCATCCCACTCCTGCCTTGTGCCTTGTAGATGTGGACAGGCTTTGAGGATTCAGGAAGTGAGTTACTTGTTGCAGTATTCCCAGCTTCTGGCTTGTGCTTGTAGCCACTCTGTTCATGCGGTGAGTCCAGTTGAGTTTCTGGTCAATGGTAACCCCCAGGATATTGATAATGGTGGATTCAGTGATGGTAACACCATTGAATGTCAAGGGACGGTGATTAGATTGTCTCTTATTGGTGATGGTCATTGCCTGGCATTTGTGTGGTATGAACGTTACTTGCTACTTGTCAGCCCAAGCCTGGATATTGTCCAGATCTTGTTGCCTTTGAGCATGGACTGCTTCAGTATCTGAGGAGATTTTACTGAGCTTTAATGGGGGTTTATCCATCCTTCGTGGCTGTAGTGGTGATTTTCTCACTCTCTGTGGCTGTAATTGAGGTTTACCTGTACTGCACAGCTGTCGTGGATGACTCCTCACGCTTTCCTGACCATAATGGATGTTTTTCTATCCGTTAATGTTGTAATGAACGCTTAACCCGTTCCTCCTGTCTACAATGCAGATTTTTCCCTCCCTTTCCATGCAGTAATGGTTGTTTACAGATCTCCTGTGGCTGTAATTGATGCTATCCCATCCTTCAGAACTTTGCTCTGACACTTGCTGATCTCCTTGTGTCCACCCCCAAAATTTTTGTACAACCAGAATCATGTCACTTCTTTAAATTCCCCAAAGCTTATGTGTTTTAAGTGTCATGTTTATCATAGAATCACTACAGCGTGGAAGCAGGCCATTCGGCCCATTGAGTCCACACTGACCAACCAAAGAGCATCCCACCCCTGTAATGCTGCATTTCCCATGGCCAACCCAACTAGCCTGCACATCCCGGTCACTATGGGGCAATTTAGCATGGGCCAATCCACCCTAACCTGCACATCATTGAACTGTGGGAGGAAACCCACGCAGACACAGGGAGAACGTGCAAACTCCACACAGTCAGTCGCCCGAGGGTGGAATTGAACCCGGGTCCCTGGCGCTGTGTGGCAGCAGTGCTAACCACTGAGCCCCATGCCACACTGTTAGTGACTTCCCTGCCTCTCAGCTCCTTACATACACAGGATTTTGCATGTCGCCTGCTTAGTTTTGTTTTCTCACCTCTATTTCCCAGCAGTGACACCCAATAAATGACTGCAATATAGTTTAACTTACCGCCCTTTCAGCCTGGATCAGTGCGTCAGATAAGAAAGGAAGGTTTGGTTTTGACTGACCAATTCTCAATATTTGGTTTGCTCACCAGCGCAGACCCAGGACTGTCTCTGCCTCACGGTGTGGTTTGGGTGCCTGGCTCTGTCCCTGCATCTATCCAGTAGGAACTGAAATACAATCTGTTTTGCTCTGTTTCTGTTTTGATGCTCGTGGAATTCACTGCCATCAGCAGGCAGTAGTATCCGTTTCTCTTGAAGTCTTTGGGTCATCAGTGTCATTTCGCTCATTGTGTCTTGCGAAGTTTTCGATTCCAATTTCTCTTCGGGGGCAACATTTTGAAATAATGTTGGTTACTGCTGCCACCATGTTTTATATGTAAGTTCCTCCAAGTCCAAAGTGGACTGGTATAGATTTGGAAGTCCATTTTTCTAGTTTAACTAGAAGAGTCTTGTTTAGGAAGCAATATTAAATTTATGGTAGGACTGCAAGTGTTTATAAGTTACATGAATATGACCTCCTTTTTACAAGGATTGTTCGGAGCAGTCTAGCCTCGTCTCTGCCTCCTACAAGATCCTCCTTTACTCTGACCAAATCAGCTTGATATTGTCACAGTGGGTGGTGCTAGCAAGTCTCAACCCATTCAGACTCACACACAACATGGATCAGGAGAGTCAGGACTAATTGTAAAGAGCATCTCTAGCCATGGAGCGTCAAGGAATTGGTGGATGCAGGGACTGCAGTATCCAGCCGAGGGTGAATCTTGGTTGTTGCTCCTTCCAGGAAATTAAGCGTGCTGTTCAGGAAATCATGGAGAGAGAGCATGTAACATTATTCAGTCCCAGCTGATCTTTCACACTCTTAAACAGAGAGTTAGATGCACTATTGCATTATTACTTTGATTTGATCCGATTTATTACTGTCATGTGTACCGAGGTACAGTGAAAAGTGTTGTCTTAAGTGCTTTACAGGCAGATCGTACTGTACAGTGCATCAGGGTAACAGAACAGAGTGCAGCACACAATGTTATAGCTGCCAAGAAGGTGCAGAAAGAGAGATGAACATTAACACCAAAGAAGTCCACTCAAAAGTCTGATAACAGCAGGGAAGAAGCTGTTCTTAATCAGTTCTACGGCGTATAGAAACTTTTAAATCTTCTGCCTGACGGAAGAAGTTGGAAGAGAGTATAACTGGGGGGAGGGATCTTTGATTATGTTGGTAGCTTTCTTGAGGCAGTGGGAAGCATAGATGGAGTCAATGGATGGAAGCTGGTTTGTGTGATGGACTGAGCTGTGTTCACAACTCTCTGTAGTTTTTTGCAATCTTGGGAAGAACAGTTGTCATACCACGCTGTGATGTATCCAGATAGGATGTTTCCTATGGTGCTTCCATAAAAATTTGTAAGTGTTTTTGTGGATGTGCCCAATTTCCTCAGCCTCCTGAGGAAGTAGAGGCATTGTTGTGCTTTCTTGACCAACGTGCTGAAGTGGGTGGATCAGGACAGATTGTTGGTGATCATCACTCCCAGGAACATGACGTTCTTGACCATCCCCACCTCAGTACCACTGATACAGACAGGGACGTGTCCTCCACTCCGCTTCCTGAAGTCAACGACCAGCTCCTTTGTTTTGCTGATGCTGATGGAGAAATTGTTGTCTTTACACCGTGCTGCTGAGCACTGAATCTCTTTCCTGTACTCTGTCTCGTTGCTGTTTGAGATCTAACCTATTGTGGTGTCTGCAAACTCATGGCTAAACCTTGGATACACTTTTTCTTCCCCTAACCAATATCTTATTGAGGTCATCCTCCTCTGTCTTCTATCTCCACTGGGGAACGTGTCAGCTTAGGAAATGGACGAGGCTATTTATTCTCGGAGTCGTGGGCAAACCAGGTCGATTTTCCACCTATATCCTTTCATTCCTTTGGGTAACAAAAAAAAACAAATGAAACTCCAGAATTGAACAGGCATCAATTACTATTTGCAGAAGAGATTCCAAAATTTCTCCTAGCCTTTGCATGCTTCCTAATTTCAGTTTTGGCACATATTTTAGGCTATATCCCCTTCACCCTGGACACCCTGACAAACAGAAATCTCTGTCTACCCTATCTATTCCCCCTAATGTTCTAAAACTTCAATCAAAAGACTTTTAACCTCCTAACTGGGAATAGGTCGGATTGGGATGTCTGGTCAGCATGGACAAGTTAAACCGAAGGGACTGTTTCTGTGACACATGACTCTATGTTGGTGCCCAGAGGTTTGGATGTCAAGCTTTCTTGGCAAGTTTACTAAGTAACGAAAGTGGGAGGAACACAGCAGGCCAGGCAGCATCAGAGGAGCAGGAAATTTGACATTCTTACTATCTCTCGCTAAGTAATGAAGTGAGTTGTGCAATTATACAGGCCTTTAACAAATGTTAATCCCATCAATTGGCATCTCGCTGTTGCCTAGGGAGAATCTCAATGTGCCGCTTATCAACAAAGCATTAAAGATGGCAAGACATAGTAATAACTGCAGATGCCAGAGTCAGTGATAACACAGCATGGAGCTGGAGGAACACAGCAGGCCAGGCATCATCAGAGGAGCAGGAAAGTTGATGTTTCGGGTCCGGAGGTTTTCTGAAGAAGGGTCCCAATCCTAAAGATGGCAAGAGTTGCTCCCAATGTCAAGATGGGTAATTCTGCTGCACATCTCACCGTAGCTCAAATCACAATACAATTCCCTAGTTTCCGTAAACTGTTATTACAATCATGACAGCGTTAAGTCATCCACTCAGGTAAACAAATTCCAACTCACTGATAGAGACGATTCCTGAAAGCAAATCTCGACAATTGCAAAGCAAGGTTGCAGCTAATTCTTTTTTAAGCAAATTAGTACAATAATCGCAACATTTACTCAAATTCAATACTTGAAGCTCTCATAAAAAGCCCTGAGCCGAACTACCAATGGCCAATATTGCTGTAATTATCATGTCTCACACTGTTATCTCCCTTGAATATTCCTTGAACTGCCTGACAGCCCTGCTGCTAACTGCAATCTGCTCTAGCTTAGAGGCACATCTCCCACACGAAATAGCCCATTCTAAGGAAAATAAGGTGAGGGACAACGTGACATTGTCAGTGGAAAAAATGCAGGCAGCCAAGGCTTTGAAATTTTAAACATGATTTCAATAGCAAGTCGATTAACTCTTGAATCTTAAAAAGCACTGAGTTAGAAAACGCTATCAATATTTCAGAAGGACCCATAAAACACAACCTTGTCATTACTGTTTGCAATTCATAGAGGACAGCCCGAGGCTTCCACCTCGAATATTCTTCCTGTTGCGCTTTCTCCTGTCTTTCCTTACCCTTTCTATCTTCGTTCTTTCTCTCCGTTGCCTTCCTGTTGGCGGGTGAGAAGGTGACATGGCGGAGGAGGGCAGCTGGAGCGGGACATCTGGCAAGGTGGTGGCCCGGCCTGGCAGAGGAGCCGGGGGGGGGATCTCCTTGTTGTGGGTAGGCCCGGAACTGGGGACTCTCGGTTTTTGGGTGTGGCGGTGACAGCAGCTCCTGGGCGCCGTAGGCCCGGAGTTGGGGCTTCTGGTTCTTGCTGGGGCAGTGGCGGTGGAATCAGGGGCTCCTGGTTACAGGGTGAGTGCAAGTCCAGCATGGGTGGCGGCCCAGTTGCTGGGTGGGCCCAGCGATGGAGCCTGAGGAACAGTGGCAACTCCGATGTTGTGGGGGTGGAGTCCAACGTGGGTGTTGTTGGTTGCCTGGATTAGAGCTGGGGACTCATGGTGCGGGCAGCAAAGATGGACATCCTTTCAGCTTTGTCTGCTTAATGTTGAAAAGTATTCAAATGGCACCAGTTTGGGGTGACAATTGAAGTTTTCACTGTAATTTTTTATCCTGTTAATCACCGGAGAGCGCAAGTGACAATAAATCATCAGTCGTGAACCCACAACATCCACACATTGAGAAAAGTCATGGCCAGCGCTTCCTTTATACCCTGCTTTCCTGTCCATGGTCTCCAAAGCAAACTATTGTTCCCTGCTGCAGTTCTCCCACGGCACTGTACCCTGGGCTAAAAGAAAACAGAGCAGGATGACAACAACACCTGCTTGCATTTAACACGGTGCCTTTGAGGCAACTGAAGAGTCCCAACACACTGTGCAGGAGGATGTAACAACTGAAGTTTCACTCTGAACCACCAACAGGACAGGTACGTCTCAAAGGGTGGGGCTTCAAACACAATGAAAAGGGATACAGAAAGGCAGTTGTTTTGTGGGCTCTTTCCCAGAGTTTACAGTCTACTAGGTGGTCGAATGCCAAATGAAGTGATTGAAGTCGTGGATATTCAATGCGACAGTGGTCAGAGAACTGCTGTAATTTTCTCTAGGGGAGCAAAGGTTTACGTTAATTGATTTTTCGTCGTGTGACTATATACACACACACACATATGACACACACACACACACACACGCGCACACACACACACACACACACGCACACACTCTCACGGGGAGCATGGCTTGTTAGTCCAGAAGAGTGTCAGTGATAGATGGGATGGGATGAAGTCATGGGGGTAGGATTTCAAAAGCAAGGTGAGAATTTTAAAATCGAGGCTGAACTACATGGGAGTTTAGGCACACAGGAACAGGAGCAGGCCATTCAGCCCTTCCTGCCTGTTCCAACATTCTTCAGACATTGGCTGATCTGTGGCCTAACTCTGTATACCTGCCTTTGGCCCATATCATTGTTTAACAAAAACCGAACTTTTTCCGACTTAAAATTAACAACAAATCCAGCATCCACTGCCGTTTGAGGCAGAGAGTTCCAAACCTCTACCACCCTTTGTGTGTTGTTGGAGGTGAGGATGGAGGAAGGAGCAGGGGGAATGGTTTAAATGGGGATTCAGGCGTCAAAGACACAGGTGGAGAGATAGTTGAGCAGATTGGTGGCAGCAGAAATATTGTGGCTGAGGGACAGCCAAAGTCTAGACAGTTAGGATTTGTAAACGTGGTTGGAAGGGAGTCAGGAGATATGTTTTATCCGGCGACAGGTGTGGTGTCGGGAGATGGAAAAGGGATTAGGGTGAAGGGAGAAGTAAGTGATCAGGTATGGCCTTACCATTGTTGACACAATGTTTAATGGAGGGCTTGCCTCCCAATGGGGGAGCCCCAAGTTGCCTCCTTTGTGGGAACGCCCACCAAATTAAGGGCCAATCTGACACTTAACTGGGCAGTGGTGAGCCCTTCCTGGGATCAAGGACCCTGGGAAGCCCCCTCAATGAGAGCTGGCAGCCATTAATAGGCTGAGAACTGTCTCCACCGACAGTGCCAAAGGGAGTCAGTGGCTGCTCCAGGCACTGCGCCTGCCCGAGACCGAGGAATGTTGAAGGATCCAGGTCCCATGTGAGAAGGGAGGGGACACCAGCAGCAAGGGTAGTCCTCGGCTTCCCAATGCCAATCCTTCGATCAGGAATTGACAGAGGGATCCTTCCTGGGGGATCCGCCCGTGCATCCCAACAGAATTTGCTTTTCAGGCTTCCCACCCAGTAAGGCCCAAACCTGCTGCTGGCTGGGTGAGACTGAGGCCTGGTACAGGCCCATTGAGTATCGTATCACTTTGCATTTCTGACTTTGTTCAAACAGGTCACCTGCAGTGAGTGCGCGTCATGGCAACTGTCACATGACTGCGGCAAACAAGGAAGGACATTTGTACGTGATCGCATTCCAACCTGAATGAGGCAGAAAATAAAAGTGAGATGATACGAGGAAGAAATAGAAGTCGAAAAGGTGGGATTGGGTATGAAAAATACAGTAAGACTGGATATGACACACCTGGTTATGAAGCAAGATTCAGGTTCCTGTGTGCAGCTATTAATCGGGAGACAAAGAGGAGTCAGTCGGAGAGAGTCTAGAATCAAAATTCAATGTGGCAGTGAAGAATCCCTACAGTGTCGGAGCAAGAATCAAGTCAGTACTGAACCTCTGAAGAGTGTCCCACCCATTACCCTATCCCTGTAACCCTGCATTTCCCATGGCTACCCCACCAATCCTGCACATCCCTGTACACTATAGGGCAATTTAGCATGGCTGATCCACCCTAACCTGCACATCTTTGGACTGTGGGAGGAAACCCACGCAGTCTTCCTGCGAGAACGTGCAAACTCCACACAGACCGTTGCCTGAGGGTGGAATCAAACCCAGGTCCCTGGCACTGTGAGGCAGCAGCACTGAGCCACCGTGCCACCCCGTGGTGGTACACAGTAATTTTTGCAAGAGGCAGTGGGTCAGTGAGCTCAACAGTTGTAAGTATTTGGGAACTCTGAGCAGTCAAATGACTGACTGAGTGGTGTTTTCACCGTCTGAAGCTGACCTTTCTCACACACACACAGCCTTTATTATTAGTTAGAATTCCCCTCGCTTTGGGGTTGAAGTGTGAGCATGTCATTTTTTTAAATGAGTTTTTCAGCGACAGCTGGACTAAGCCCGTCTGTTAGAAATTACGAGTGTCCGTTTAAGGAACTCTAAAAATATCATTGCAGGCGTCCTGCCCAAGACTGTGTACAGATTATGCACAATGGTGGCCAAATTTATTTCACTTCTTGACAGGAGGTGAACGCCTTAATGTGAAAGAGGATTAAAATCCTTAAATGAGGAAGAGACTTGCATTATATGGCCCTCATCCCTAATGCCCTCATCCCGAGAATGAATAAATACAACTGCGGTCTGGTCAGTGAGTTTCTCCAACACTTTAGCAACTCTGTCACCATTTCCACCCATGCAGCTACTCCAACATACCATTCCTGACGTGGAGTTAAGGAATTTCCTTCTTTTTCATCCGCATCCTGGGAGATCCACCTTCACAATGGTCATCTCTCCCCCGCCAAGGCCGTTTGGACCTCATTGGTAAGCTTGGCTACAAAAGAGGACAAAAGAATAATTAGTGCTGAAATGACGAAAAGAGAAAGGTCTCAGATACCATCAGGTTTTTGATAATGATAAGGTGAACCCATTCCCCAGCAGACTGAGGTACAAGCAGTTCAAGAGTTAAATGAATATTCTAGTTTTGGTTGTGAGATAATCAGTAAAGGATTTTGATGGGTAAATTGAGTGTGCTCAAAAACTTCAAATATCCTTCATTTGATAAACAGTCTGTCCCGAGGTTTTCAGATAAAGTATGCCCGACCTGTACTCAGTTTGAAGGGCAATTAGGGACGGGCAACAAGTGGAGGTTTCAGTTGTTTGTTAACTCACTGAGCCAGTTGTTCTATTGTGTGCAGGCGTTTCATTACCATTCGAGGCAATATCGTCACTGCGTCCTCTAATCAAAGCATTGGTGCTCTGCTTCTGGATTTATATGACCCTCTGGCGGGATGGTCTTGTCGCTTCTGGTTCTGTTGTTTTAGCAGCGGTCTATGTATGGGGTCTATTTCTATGTGTTTGTTAGTAGAGTCCCGTGTTCAGAACCAGTCTTCCAGAAATTCCCTTGCATGTCTGGTGTTCGCTTGTCCCAGTATAGTTACTTTGTCCCAGCCAAACTGATGGCCGCCATTGTCTGTGTGTATCGAGACAAGTGAATATTGGTCGTGTCTTTTTACTGCCAGCTGGTGTTTGTGTATGCTGCTCATCAGTTTACTCCCTGTTTGTCCAATGTAATGTTTATTGCACTGCTGCCTGGGATCCTATATATCACGTTAGTCCTGTTTACTATTGGTATGGGGTCTTTAGTCTTTGATAGCATCCACAACCCAAGCTACAAATTTTGCCAAGACCTTAAAAAAAGTGTGGATTTTTCCGGCGATATCCACATTCCCACCAAAAAAAATGTTTTAAGAAACAAAGTAGGTCCCCTATCTCTCAGACACTTTTTCAAACTTTAATTAAATGATATAACAAGAAACCGGGCCGCCATAATTTGGGGTAAAGCCCCTCTAAGGGGGCTTGTGACTGCACCCCCACTCGGCAGGGAGGTTGTTCAATGATAGAATTATTGCCTCGATGGTCTTGTGGCACCGTGGTAGTTTCCTTACCTCTGGGACAAGAGACCCATGACCAAGCCCCAGCTTTGAATTCCAAAGGTGCTGCTTCTATTTCAATTCCAGCAGTGGGGATTGAACCGCTATCTCCAGAGCTTTCAGCTGCTTGGGGCCTGATCGACTGCCCTTTGCTGACGGGGGTGTGTTACCTAGAGGCCCTCAGACTGCTTCACCCAAAAAGGCCGACATTGGGAATGGAGTCGGGGAAACAGACCCAACATTCAGCTCCCACCCTCTCTTATTTCCAAGCTTTCTGGGTGCTGAAAATTTATCCCAATGTACTTGCTACAAGATAGAGTGCGTCTCTTCCTAATTTAAGGATTTTAATTCTCTTTCACATTAAGGTGTTCACCTCCTCCTGAGAGTGGAAGTGAATTTGTCTGTGGTTGTGCATAATCTGTACACGGCCTTGGGTGGGAGGGGCTGCTGTGGTATTTTTAGATTTCCTTAAAAGGACCCAAGTGATTTCTGACTGGCGGTCTTAGACCAGCTCTCCATAGACACTAAAAAACGACATGTTCTCACTTCAATACCAATGTGGTGGCAATCTTACTTAATAACTGTTGTGTGTGTGAGAAAGGTCAGCTTCAGACGGTGAAAACACAACTCAGTCAGTTATTTGATTGCTCAGAGTTCCCAAATATCTACAACAACAGCCAAGCGAGTTAGGATTGACAATGCGGAGACCACAGAAGAAACAGTGGATCCAAACCAAAACAGAAATTGCTGGAAAAGCTCGGCAGGTTTGGCAGCATCTGCGGAGAGAGAAACAGAGTCAACATTTTGGGTCCAGTGACCCTTCTTCAGAACCTAGATCCAGTTTTAAAAGGGATGTGAAAATCGAGCAGCTTTGAAGCTCAGGCTATAGTTTCTGTGGTCAGTTTGTGACAAAGTATGACAGAAGCTCAAACCTTTTTGTGTAGTTCAGGGAACAGCTGATGCATGTGTGAATTGCGGACTCCCTAGCGAGACAGATGTCCTCCAGTGATTTATACAAATTTGCTAATGTGAAAGCCTCAGGCTGATGTAACCTTGGAGCCATCCCGGTACCAAATATTGACTCCAGACGGCCTGCATGTGTGAATTGGAGGTGGGTGAAGACATAGCATCTGTCCAAAAACATGGGCGGGGATTATCAATAAAGAGTTCCAGGACTTCACTGGAGTACTTTCCATTCTAGAATGCCATCCGTAGTGTCCTGGAGTTAGCACTGTGTGCCTTCACATATGTAACAATAAATGTCATTAGGAATGATGGACACAATTCCTTTAATACATAACATGTGCAAGAAGCCCAGTCAGTGCGAGGGAGATAGTGCCTGAGGGAGACGGAGATCGAGGGAGTATACTTAGGTCAAAGAGGGAATTGGGTGCAGACGATGGAAGAGATAGTAAGGCTTACTACAAGAAGTAAAGAGTGCTGTGTGGGGCGTTTGTCCCAAGGAATAGAGAGAAGAGGATTTGATTTCCTCTACTCTTTCTCATTAAGTTCACGGGCTGGTAGGAAACTGCTGGGAGAAGACTGGAGAGTTCCAAACATCAGCTTTTGTTCAATAAATGTTGTAAATGTATTCCAAACAAATGACAGACCAATCAGTTTAACTTCACTGGTGGGGAAGCTTTGAGTGACAATTATTCAGGATGGAATTATTAGTCCCATAGGAAAAGATGGATTGTTTAGGAGGAGTCAGCATTAACTTCTAAAGGGGAAATTGTGTTTAACTAACATGCTGGAGTGTTTTTGAAGAGGCAACAGAAAATGCCGATGTAGTGTACGTGACTTAAGGAAAGCTTTTGATCCAGTACCACAGCACAGGCTTTTGAGAATGGTTACAGTTCATGGAATAAAAGGGAAAGCAGCAATATGGATACAAAATGGGCTGAGTGATAGCAAACATCAAGTCAGTGGATATGTTTGGGCTGCAGAAAGGTTTGTAGTGGAGTTCTCCAGGGATGAGTGTTGGCATCCTTGCTTATATATAGACTCACATATGTAGATATTAAATAATCTAGATCTTAGTGTGCAGGGGACAATTTCAAAGTTGGTGGAAATTTGAAATCATTGTAATGAGGGCAGCGTAGAAAATCAAAAGAATATAGAGTGGGCAGTTAAGGTGGCAGATGAAATTTAATGCAGAGAAGTGTGAAGTGATGCATTTTGGTGGAAGAATGGGAACAGAAAATGTAAAATAGGGGATAAAGTTCTATATGGGGTGCAGGAGCAGAGAGACATGGATGTGTATGTACACAGATCACGGAGGGTGGCAGGACAAGTAGAGACAACATTTAGTAATGCTTACGGTACGCTGGTCTTTATTAATAGAGTCAGAGGGTACAAGAAGTGATGCTCAGCTTAGGTAAGGCAATTATTAAACCTCGGCCAGAATATTGTGCACAGTTGTGGGGACCACATTATAGGAAGGATGTAAATGCATTGTAGAGAGTGCAGAAGGTGTTTTACTAGAATGGCTGCGGGAATGACAAACTCCAATTATGAGGATAGATTGAAGGAGTTGGGACTGTTCTCATTGCAGAGAAGAAGGCTGACAGGAGATCTAATTCGAGTTTTCAAACCTATGAGTGGGCAGGACAGACTAAATTGGGACAAACCGTCCTCACTTGTAAAAAAAGATAAAGAATGAGAGTGCATGGACTTATAAAAAAAGCACGTGTGAGAAAAAGCTTTCCCACACAGTGAGTAGTTAGGGTCTGAAATGCACTGCCTGGAAACGTGGTAGAGATACTTTCAAATGAGGCATGCAAGAGGGGCATTGGATGGTTATTTGATTGGATACAAAGGTATGAGATAAAGGGGACAAAGCTGGAGATTGGCAGTAAGTGATGACGCTGATTTTGGAGAACTGGTGAAGTCACAGTGGGCCGAATCCCACAACACTTTGTGTGTGATTCTGTAGGAGCTGGGAATGCAAACGAAAGCGACAGACTGCAGGCTTAATTTGTGTCATTGGGGAAAATGGATCTGACTGTGTGCTGTGCATGGACAGTTGCTCAGACAGGAAGGAGACATTCGGGTCAGAGTTGACAAAACATTGAAGTTCTTCATCCAGTATCACCCAGGCGGAAAAGTCATTAAGGTTTCAATTCTTTGAAATATCTCGTAGGTTTCAATGAGATGAGATTCCCTGAATAAAACCAGAACAGAAACAGAAATTGCTGGAGAAACTCAGCAGACCTGGCAGCATCTGTAGAGAGAAAGCATTTTGGGTCTATTGATCCTGCTTCAGAACTGATGAACTTTTGCTGCTCTCCCTCTCTGGCAATAATATCCTTCATAAGGTGACCAGAACCGCACACAGTGGTCTAACCAGGTTCTGTAAAATTGGATTTAGACATCATTCCTCCCATACTCAAGTCTTCTTGAGGTTTGGGAAGGGTAGTTACAATTAATATAATCAATCAACACCATCTCCTGAAACTTGATCAATTGTTTTCAGGACTCGGGCAAAGATTTCTCAGAGACTATTTCATAAATTGGCATGAAGTTTTTTTTTGTTTTAGCTTCTCTTAGATGAAGATGGGATGCCACGAGAAAAGGCTGCTAATGTATGGAGGCTGCAGTCTCTCTGAATTTGTGACCTAATGGATCTCTTAATCTCTTCCTTTTGATGTTTGTCTGAACACATCTCCCTTAGCTAAATTGTGTAGCAATCGGATAAACGACATACGAATTCCCGAAACCACTGCATGATAGCTATGGCCAAAATTAATAATGAAAAGCTGAAAGTTTGGCAACAAATTCTTCTTGTACGACACATTGGATTTTTAAATATGAAACCCTCACTTTTAATATCGACTCTGACAACGATCTCCTTTTAAGAAGCCTGTTTGAATCCATTAGCCCCAAAATGCTTTTTAACATTGACAAGGTGTATCTAGTTAATGTAGGCTACTCAGAGGAATGACATTTAGCAAAAGTGTGAATGTAATATATGCTCAATGTATTTGTATAGCACCATCTCATTCAGTCCCATCATCATCCTGGAAACTGTGTCCAGTGTAATGTGTCATGAGGTGAATCTATGGTCGGGTGGGAGGCTGGGGAAGATAGGTATCTGGTAGTATAGTGGTAATGCTACAGGGCTCACAATCTAGCTGAATGAACTGCTGACTATCAGTTCAAATCCCACTATGGAAGCTGGTGGAACATCACCTTACTAAACCTGTAGTTGCAAATCCAGGCTCTGCAATGAAATTATCATTGTTCTTGGTTGTCAAAACCGTCTGATTTTTCTAACATGTCTCAGAGTCATACAGTCATACAGCCTGGAAACAGATACTTTGGTCCAACCAGTCCATGTCGAACATAATCTCAAAGTAAACCAGTACCCCCTGCCTACTCATGGCACATATCCCTCCAAACATTTCCTATTCATGTACTTATCCAAATGTCTTTTAAACATTAAAATTGTACCTGCATCCACCACTTCCTCTGGAAGTTCATTCCACATGCGAGTCACCCTCTGTGTAAAAAATGTTGGCCCCTCATGCCTTTTTTAAATCTCTCTCCTCTCACCTCAGAAATATGCCCCCTAGTCTTGAAATTCCCAATCCTCGTGAAAAGACAGCTACCATTAACTCTATGTATACACATCATTATTGTATAAACTTCTATAAGGTCGCCTCTCAACCTCCTACACTGCAGTGAGAAAAGGTCCCAGCCTATCCAGCCTTTCTTTATAACTCAAACCTTCCATACCCAGCAACATCCTGGTAAACCTCTTCTGAACCCTTTCCAGCTTAATAATATCCTTCCTATAACTTGCCTGCTCTGGTGTCTACTGTGACATCAAACCCAGTTTCTCAATTGCCCTCTGGAATGCTCCAAATGCCCCACTGAACTGAGGGCAATTAAGGACGGGTATCAAATGCTGACCTTGCCAGTAAATGTGAGGACGTCAGCCAGGTGGACCTCATAGAATCTGAGTTCCCGGATTGGGGTTGTTAACCTGGTCCAATCAGGGTGCCCTGGCTGACAGATATAAACAGGAGTGTCAGAGGTTCCACTCACTTTGAGAGCTGGCTCTGAGGGAGCTGGTTCAGTGTCGAGGACTCTCCACGTGTAAATGCAGGGTGACTTGGTGATGGGGTACGGGTCTCTGTAGATTTATTTCAATATCCACATGAAAGAATTTAAAAGTGGTTAGGGACTGGACTTTCTGATTACGGACTCTCCTCCAGCAATGATCTATGCCAATGATAGAGCCTTACAAAGATAAGATTAGTTGAGAGACTTCAGTCTATGTGTCTTAGAGTGTTTGTTGTTATTGGATAGTGCATAGGAAAGGATTATTGCTATCTCCACCCATGTGCTTCCTATAGCCTGAGCACACTGTATTCAGATTTCAGTCTTTAACCCATAAGTAATCGCAAAAGGTAAACTCCAAAATTCATTTTAAAGCTACGTCTGCCCAAGTTGTGGTGAATTACATCATAAGATACAAATATAAAGCTTTTGCCCTAACCACAGGCTCCAAATCTCTGCAATAAATAGATTCCCTGTAACAGATTCTGTTCCTGTCGGGAGTATTGTGTTGCTTTGATTTTCAAAGAAAGAAATAATGTGCTTTATTTCCGACACAGAAGAAGATTTTCCACCCAATTTTCTGTTTTGTTTTGGCTCAGTGCAGCCTGAAAAAGCAAGGCCGATGGATGAGCAATGGTCCCCCTCGCTGTACTGGAGAAAACCGAATGTGAAAGCAAATATCGATTCGGAACAGAGGAATACGCGGGCAGAGTCTCAATGATGTCCAAAATGAGGGCTAATGTCGAAATCAAAGAGCAAAAAGGCTGAGCCGTTGGTAGCAATGAAGACAGGCACAACATATCATCCCATAGTAACACCTAAATCTGACCACACTATTCATAAAATACTAAGCCTTTAAAAGATTGGAAAACTTTGATGCCAGTTCCCTTGGAAAAGCACTGGTCCAGTGATGCCATGTTGGAGCATTCTCTGACAGGGTTTGCCCCATTGCAATCGTTGTATGGCATGTACCCCACCCGCACCAAGTGGTGATGGGGTGACAGCCTTAAAGTTGGCATTGAGTGGCCTTTTCTGTTCCTAATTGCCCTTCAGCTGAGTGGGGGCGTTCGGGCCATTTTACAAGGGCAATTAAGAAACTGGGTTTGAAGTCACATGGAGACCAGACCAGGCAAGAATGCCACAAGAGCAAAGATACTTTCATTACAGAGCCTGGATTTACAACTACAGATTTATTATGTTGACGTTCCACCGGTTTCCATGGTGGGATTTGATTCGACAGACAGTTCATTAAGCTAGGCCTCTGGATTGTAAGTATTACCACTACGCCATCAGATACCTTGCTGCCATGGGCTTAATTAGAGTAGGCAGACAGACCCCCCTGATTGAACACTCCAGCCCCACCACTAAACAAGGAGAGGACACAAGATTCCACCCTTTGTCTCTCTGTACCTCAGTACCAACTTAAACAGCCAATTCCCCCCCATACTGGCAGCTCCTTTAAATTGGTCCTCACTTGTTGTATTTTCATTCAGGGGAGTTGGGGTGGGTTTTTGCATAAGGTAATGGTTCTGAAACGGTTAATGTTGGAGACTGCGTTAGGCTTCGCCTAACTTGATGATGTCATAAGGACTCGAGGGGGGAGTGTGAGGAAAGGTGAAACATGTTGGGGTCATGTTGTGTGAAGATGGAAAGCTACAGTTCCTTCGATCGTCTTAGCCACAATGTCTATCTGACTGGCTATCATACAATAAACTACGTCTTATAGAAGACCTTCTTGTCATTAAAACCCTGAAATGCTTTTCCTCTCCTGCTAGAACTCAGATTAGACCCAGTGAAGGAGAGCGGATGGAGGCAGTAGATTACCTGAACTTCAAGCTGGAGTGGTTGGCGTTGTGGCATGGAGATGGAGTAGGATGGAGTCAGGAGCCCTGACCCCAGAAGCCAGCAATGACAGTGGTGGAACAGTGAGGCTAGCAGGCCAGAACCCTTTCCTCTGTTTACTGAGCCATCAGCCCAGTTTTAACAGTGGACATCAGGTCCCAGAAAACCTTTGCTCCTCACTGACAATGTTGGAACTCTAGGAAGAAGTAGCTGATTGCTGTTTGGTCACTTAATTGACACTGGGGCCTCCGCTGCCCATTGTACATTCTTTGAGACACCCTTCACCTGTTTACCAAAGGGACCCAATCCCACTAAAACTGACCAGGAGTTTGGACTGTCCCATCCTGGCAGTGGGTCTGGCCAGGACTGGCATGCAGTGCACAGGCTGATTGTCCTCATCTTTACCACACACCGGCCAAAATATGTGGACACAAGGCTGTGGGCAGCAATCCCAGAATTGGGTGCTGTTTAGCCTATTTCAATTGTTACCAAGTCAATCAAGGGCTTACCAGTCAGATAGGAGGGAGGGGGGAAAACATGGGGCAGTGGGCAATGCAAAGGGTCTTTAACGCTGTGCCAATTGACTGGCAAGGGTGCAGTACAAAAGGACTCTGCATTATCTCACTCTTCATATGCACACCTGCCAAATATTGCTCTTATTTCATGTTTTATTTGACTCTTCGCAGGTCAAAGTGTCCGGTTCCCTTAATGGACATCTGTCACGTGACTTTTCATTGCGAAAAGAGCCTCAATCACAATATGGAGTCTTCTAACCACGGTGCTCCCTACCTATCAGCGATGGCACTGCAAGACCACTTCATACTGTGCTCATGGGAGGAGGGCTCTTGTGGGGGCTGTGGTAGTGTCCCTACCTCTGAGCCAGGAGGGCTGGGCTCAAGTCCTGCTTGCTCCAGAGGTGTGAAATAACATCTCTTGAAGGAGTTGATTAGAAATATTTACAGTGCTGACGTGTTGCAATTGACATATAGATATGCAAATCTCTCATTCTGGCGATGCAGTTTCCTCTCTGCTTGCTTCCCCATGACTGAAGCTAATGTTTGCTGTGCTTTTCCAATAACTCATTGTTTCCGCTGACCCCTGTACCCTCTGATGTCTTCAATGTCTTCCTAAGGAATATCTTTTCAGCCGAGCATCCCACCCTGCTGAGTCATCTATTGGACAGCCCATTGAATCATCAACACTGAATCCTCATAGCCTCCAGTTATCTGGCAGTGCAATAGCCGATTCTCCACTCTCTGACTTCCTCCATGCCTTTTGTTCAATAGAGAATCTCTGGCTTCTTTCAAGTGTCTAAGGAGAGTTGATTTCAGTCTTACAAACCCAAGGCAACCAGAATGCTTTATCCTGACCCTTTGCGTTGCCCACTGTAGGTGCCCCATGTTTCCCCCCTCCCTCCTATCTGCCACTGACTGGTAAGCCCTTGATTGACTTAGGAAACATTGAAATAGGCTAAAATGCTACTCCATCAATCAACGTCAGAACTCTCTCGCACCCTTGATCACTGAATTCTCCAAATACTCCTTTTCTCTGCCCTACTTCCAACATTCTTCATCGTAATCCTGGATGTGCAGAAGCTCAGGAACTGCCACTCCTGAAAGTCACCAGAGTGAGAGAGGGTAGTGCTGCTCCCTCAGTCAAGGGAGGGATGGCCAGTGGCGCATTTGACTTGAGGGTCACTGCACCGCAGGCAAGGTTGAGATGGCAACCCCTTCAAGATGACCTCGGTGGGTGTGGGAATCGAACCCATGCAGTATCACGTAAATGCCATCCAGCCAACTGAACTAACTGACCACCCCTAACCAGTTTTACCACTTCTGCCATTGCTGTCATAGTCAACGGGGTCATCAGCACAGAAAAAGACCCTTTGGTCCATCGAGCCTGCATTCTAACTCTTCCTATCCCATTGTCCAGCACTTGGCCCATAGCCTTGTATGCCTCGGCATCACAAGTGCACATCATTTTCCAAAACTTGTCCGCTCCAGTTTGTTTTAAAAAATATACATTTGTTCGGATACTGAAAAGAAAAGACTGGAAGTCATTTCTCGTTCATTCCTATTCATGTCACTCTCATTCATTATTTATTTCTTATTTCCTGACAGCTCGCTGGTGCCACCATGAGCAGTGGCCATTGCTGGTAATACATCAGCAGGGATCGATGGTGAGCAGGAAGTGAGGGGAGCTGGGGTTAGCTGGACTTGAAGGGTCTACGCCCGAAACATCAGCCTTCCTGCTCCTCTGATGCTGCTTGGCCTGCTGTGTTCATCCAGCTCTACACCTTGTTATCTCAGATTCTAGTGATGAGCAGGCGGACCATCAGTGGAAAGGGACCCGTTCTTGCTGGGGTGGACCCTGCCACTGTGGCACCCCTCTGAGGGCCCAATATGGAACATTCCATCCACAGTGTGGCTGCCTGCCAATGCTACCAAAGCAGACGAAGGTACAACCTGGTTGCAATTTTGCAAACTTTCCCGGCTTCCAGCCATTCATCAAATGGTTGGTCAAATTCAGCCCTTTGCTCCAAGTCAAGATGGTGAGGGGCTTGGAGGGGAACCTATAGGGGATGGTGTCCCCATGTGCCTGCTGCCCTTGACCTTCTAGGCAAAAGAGCTTGTGGGTTTGGAAGATGCTGTCTTAGGAGCCTTGGTGAGTCACTGCCTACAAACTCCATCAGCTTCCTTCACTCGGTATGATTTCTAAAGTGGATAGTTTCCCCTGATTCCTATTGACTCCTGTTTTGCTAGTGCTCCCTGTAGCCACGCTTTGTCGAATGTAGCCTTGATGATGAGGGCGGTCACTCTCCTGTCACCTCTGGAATTCAGCCCTTTTGTCTCTTGTTTGGACCGAGGCTGTAATAAGATCAGGAGCTGAGTGGCCCTGGCGGAACCCAAACTGGGCGTCACTGAGCAGGTTATTGCTGAGCAGGTGCTACTTGATGACACCTTCCATCACTTTACTGATGATCGAGAGTAGGTGGTAATCGGCCGGGTGGGATTTGTCCTGCGCTTAATGTGCAGGACAAAGCGGACAAATTTCCACATTGTCGGATAGATACCAGTGTTTTAACTGTACAGGAAGATCTTCGCTAATACTGCTGCTGCCTCCTCATTTACCTCACATTGTCTTTTACTCTTTCCAATGCTTGCAGTGGATTTGACTACGGGGCCGGGACACTTAGCAAGATTTCAAATCAAAGGAAATTAATGAAGAATTCAATGTGAATAATCCTACTTGCAGTAAAGTAGGCGGACAGGCAGATTTTTGAGTCCGGTGGTGTTGGAACTTGAGGTTGACACTGTAAAAGAAAAACTGACCATTCATGTAACCTACCAGCGGTATCTTGCACCAAAACCAGTTAGTGAACATGGACCTGACTGAAGCAAATCAAATTTCACAATTAACCGTCCTCTCAACAAGCTGCAGATGAGCTTTCTGACAGTCTTCTGTGTAGAATTAAGTGAAACACAATTTGGCAATTGAACATTTCATCTATAGACAATCCTTTATTCATGGACTTTATACCAAATGTTCACTTCCTTGTGGTAAGATCGGCACAAGTTTTTACTGTCAATTCATTGAATCGTAGAGCGCAGTTGGAGGCAAAACTTCATTGCTCTTTATCCAATTGAATTCAGTTTCCCCCTGTTTGCTATTGCCCTTCAGATTTCTCTGTTCAACTATTTATCAAATTGCCTTTTGAAAGTCACTATTGAATCAGCTTCAGTTATCCTTTCTGACACCCCATTTTCAGATCATAACAACAAGTCGCGTAAAATTAAAAATTCTCTTTGTTTCCCTTTTGGATCTTTTTTTGTCAATTACTTGCAATCTACATTCTTTGATTACAAATCCTGCTGCCAGTTTCACCATCTACTGCTACCAAAAGCTCCCTTGAGGTTGAACATTGAAACACCTCAATTTTATTCCAGCCCAAAGCTTGATCTTTGGAAACCATTGTTCTACGCACAAACACTTCAAACCACCTGTAGATAACACACTTCCATTTGTTTCTCTACGTAGAGCCAGTTCATTAGAAGTTATGTTAAATTTCACACTGAGCTAATTTAATCTAGAAGGTAGCCAGGTCCAGCAATTAGTTAAAGACATGTAACACCCGATGAGGAATCCTTATTATGCCATTTGAACCCTTTGATTAGATTTCAGTCTGTAACTGACCTCTGGATATCCATAATTCCATGTATACACCATCTGAACACTTTGATTAGATTCCAGAATATAACTCACTCCCTGTTTATCAATTATTCTAGATATAAACCATCCGAATCTCTCAATTAGACACCAGTCTGTAACTCACTCTCAGTTATCCATTATTTTATTTATAAACCTTCTGAACCCCTCGATTAGATTCCAACCTGTAACTCATTCCAGGTATCCATTATTCTATATATAAATCATCTGAACCCCCTCGATTAGATTCAAGTCAGTAACTCACTCCCAGCTGCCCATTATTCTACATATAAACCATCTGAACCCCTTGATTAGATTCCAGTCTGTAACTCATTCCCATGTATTCATTATTCTATAACAAATCATCTGAATCTCTTGATTGGATTCCAGTGTGTAACTCATTCCCAGGTATCTATCATTCTATATGTGAACCTCTCAACTAGATTGCTGTCTGTAACTGCCAGGTTTCTGATTGAAGGATACAGGTATGTTTTTTTACATTTTTAAGATATAGAACAAAGACAGACTCGATAATCCAGCAGAATTGAATTAAACTGTCTGCTCATAAATTCTATCCTTTGATCACAATAATACTGTTAACATTGGAAGAGAATAAAATTAGGGCCGAGGACATTGTATTATAAGGATAGGCACGTATAGATTATTAAGTGGATAAGCCACTTGGTATTAATGTTCTAACAGAGTGTTAAGTGGGGCTGTGAGGCTGACACAGAGGGTTTTGAAAAACAGACCTAAGGATTACAGAGGGAAGTGTTTTAAATGAATCCATTAATGCAGTATACATTGTACAATACGTTCCTTTTACTACAGAGCACATGAGGTCAAAGGCCTGTGCAAGATGTTTTGAAAAGAACAAAGGGACAATCCATTGTGATACGATAAAGGGTCCTCATCATTGCCTCCAGCAAGCTGTCCAATGATACAGGGCTTGGAATTAGACAATGTAAGAATGTACGATGAAGAGAGATACAAAACTTCACTCTGTATAAATGTGACAACATTCAAAATCAGGTCTGGTGGAAGTGTTTGGATAAGCTGTGGTCATAACCCCATGATGCTGATAACACCATTGTTTGAGGTGGATGGTGGATGACGTAGTACTTTAACGGGCGGAAAAGGTGAATGCTTTGAAACAATGTTAAATGTAATGGCCTGTCTCTAGCTTTATGGCTCCATGGGTTAAACAAGACAGAAATAGGATATAAACTGTAGCAGCCCTAGATCATGAGGAACAGCTAATATCAAGACAGCCGCAGTGACAAATTGAAACAGTGAGTGTAGAATCATGCAGAGATGTAGGATGATAAAGTGCAGGCTGAGGGGTGACCTTATTTATAGAGGTTTATAAAATCATGAGGCGCATGGATAAGGTGATTGGCAAGGTCTTTTCCCCAGGGAGGGGAGGGGGGTGGGTGTCCAAAACTAGAGGGAATAGGTTTAAAGTTAGAGGGGAAGAAAAGGGACCGAAGGGGCAACTTTTTCCATGCAGAGGGTGTATGGAACCAGCTACCAGAGGAAGTGGTGGAGGTGGGTACAATTAAAACATTTAAATGGCATCTGCATGGGTACGTGAATAGGAAGGGTTTAGAGGGACATGGGCCAAATGCTGGCAAATGGTACTAGGTCAGGTTGGGCTTAAGGTCAGCACGGACGTGTTGGACCGAAGGGTCTGTTTCATGCTGTATGACTCTATGATTCTATAAATAAGACAAGTACTTGTGGGATAGGGACTAACTTTGAAGTGAAAATCTAAGATAAGACATTGAGATGCTTAATCCAGGATTAAATACGTGCACAGATTTAAGTTTTAATTTTTTTTAAGTGTTAAGGCTTGTTTCTGGTAACTCTGATAGCTTGTAACTTCGCAACCCAGTCCTGTCAAATCTGCATTCTATCCCTGTGGGAATTCCTGGATACTTTTCCTGGTCAAAACATATGGTCAGGAAGCATCGACAGGGTGGAGGAGCTTAGGCTCTGGGCTTTGAAGCAGCGACTGGAGACACAGTGACAGGTCTACAAGACTGAAAGCAATGTGTATTGAGGTGGTCATCCCTCTGCATAAGAGCATTCAAGCAGAAAGAGATTGGGTGACTGCCAGACAGTCAAAGAGAACCAGGCAGGTAGTACATTAGCCTATGGAGTGTGTCTCCAAATAGGGTACAATTCTGAATATTGATGAAGGCAATGTGTCCTGTAGGAATTGCAGCCAGAACTGGATCAGCTTGATTTGGGGGCAGCAGGAAGGACGGGAAAGCATTAGGTATGGTGGATTTTTATAGTTAGGTAGATAGGTTGGTGTTGTTCCAACTACAGCCATTAGTCAGGGCTTTGTAGGACCAGGTTGAAGGATGCTACTGAATGTTTACTCAGCGCTATGCAAGTAAGGAGCGTGATCGTTCTCCATAATACAGGGGAAAAGCAGGAAGGGATCATGGAGACAGATTTTACTGAGTTAGGAAAGAAGGACCTCAAAACATCCCTTGTGCGCAGAGAATGGGAGGACAGAGCAGATGACTGTGTGCTTGGGGCGATGTTGCAGGTTGAAGGGAAAGTCTTCAGGAGAACTGGGATCAGTTCTGGAGGTGGTGACTTCCACTACAGTCTGGAACTCACTGCCAGAAAGGCTGGTGAACGTTGAAACCATCATCTCATTTTAAAAAAAAGAACTTGCTAAGCAGTTTGAAACACAATAACTACCAAATGACACACCAAGAGCTGGAAAGCCAGCTGAGGTTAGACGATTGTTAACCAGGCAGATTGACAATGGGCCGAATGGCCTCAGTGTGGGCTGTAGATCCCTAATCTTTTCCAAACTTCTAAATCTCAACTAGATCGGAGCATGACAGATATCCTGTTATGGACCAGACCAGACCCCTTCAACATGTTTTAAGAAGTTAGCCTAGACCCTAACTTTTTCTTATTTTAAAGATAGATGTGAAGTGCTGCGTTTCAGATGTGATGCCACTGGTCAAACTACTCGACGTTACGCAAAACACAATTTATTCAAACACTGTAGGTGCAATACAAACAAAAGAAAGAGGAATTTAGAATAACAACTCTATTGGAAAACTTAACAGGACAACAGGTACAGTGCCTCTTACCAATTAACTGTTCCAACATATTAACATCCGCTAAACTCATCCCTTGGCAAAAAGGCAAATTCAGACCCAGATTCTCGCACGCAGTTCTCCAATACAGCAGGGGGGAAAAGAAATCAAGAGAAAATTCAGAGAAAGTAGCAGCGAGGAGAACTTCCCTGAAGCTTCCAACTATTTTGAGTCTCCAAAGACTTCTGCTCAAAAACTAAACCTAAAAACTAAAAAAAAATGAGAAAGTGTGGACTCTGAGAGCTGCTTCCATTGTTCCAACTTAAAAAAAAAACCCAAATGTCTCACAAAGTGTTTACTTTATGAGAGAAAGCTCCACACCTCTGCCTTACAACCTGCTTCAAAAAAAAACCAGGACAAAATGACCTCTTCAAGTGACAACATCATGACACCCCTCAACCCCTCTTCTGTGAAAGATGGGGAAAATCATCTAGATCTTCCCTTGCTACGTGCTATGTAGCCATCTCTGCATTTAATCGAACGTTCGGGTTTTGTGAACAATGTGGTCACTCAGATATGATTCTGCACGGTCCAATCATTTGCTGAGATTTGCTCATCCATAGAGCCTGGGCAACAACCTGAGAACCTGGGGCCTGAAGAATTATAATTGAAAACCTTAGGAACATTGAGGCTAATTGGATAGTTCAGCAAATCAGGAGGAAGGTAACCTTGATAGAATTTCCCTCCAATAGACTGCTTTGTAACAGTTGCTGGAACATTCTGCCTGGACATTCAGTAACCACTCAATATATCCTCTGAGTCAAATTATTGGATGGTTAAATGTTGCTAAGGGCACCCCTATGTTGAACGAATACATCTGATGTTGACATACACCTCTTGTCATGTTTCACTTGCAGAAATAGGCATACAGTTTTGGAGGGCACTTCACACAGAGTGCACTTCACACGGCTCTTAGGTTGCCCAACCATATCTTGGCCACATATTCTTAATTTCCTTTGCAAGGACTTTACCTTACTAGGTAATAAATCCTGTCAGTGAATGTTATGAAAAGTGCCTCTCTAGCGCTGACTTGCTCATTAGTTGTGCGTTTAGCTTTGTACAGGATACGCAGAATGTGTCAACGGTGAACAGCTTATTGAAGTAAATTATTATTCTTCCCCGTATAGCGTTTTATGAAATGATTTGGCTGCTCATTTACCTCTGGGAAGCAAACATTGTTTTTAATTCGCCTTGTGTGATGTTTCTTTTTCTTATCGAGTAGATGAGAGAGAATGTGCGGTGAAGCAGATCATATTAGCAGAGCCGTTCTTAAGCTCATTCCACGTTTTGTCGATATGGGAACTTTGAAATTTCTTCTTGAGCTATCGAGCTGTCTCCCATTGTGCAGGCCTCAAAGATGATCAGGCAGTGCTACTATCGAAGGGGTTAGCTGGCAAAGGCATGGCAACTGGGGACATGCTTGTCAGACTGACCTGCTAGACACTGGGGACAAATTCTTTTTTAGGTTGGTTCTTCTCATGCCACATCTGTTGGGGCTCTGTGGGCACCTACAACCCGTATACTTATGCTGCGCATGCCCCAATGGTACATATCAGAAACCAACTCAATCATTTGTTTAACCAATGCCCAACATGCGCAGAGTTAGCAGGTGCATAGCGATAAGGACTGTTGGGAGGTAGTTGGCTGGAGTGCGATGCAGGGTGGCACCAACAACGTGGGTTCGATTCTCACACTGGCTTGAGGTTGCCATGAAGGATCCTCCTTCTCAAACTCTCTTCTCGTCCGGGGTGTGACGACTCTGGGGTTAAACGAACGGCAATCATTCATCTCTCTCCCACTCTCCAATGAGAGAGCAACCCTGTCATTTGGTAAGCTTGTGTTGACCTTACCTATGATTGGGAGGAAGGAGTCAACACAGTGTGGAGCTGGAGGAACACAGCAGGTCAGGCAGCATCAGAGGAGCGGGAGGGTCGACGTTTCGGGTTTACACCCTTCATCAGGGCTTTTCGATGTTTCGGGGTTTGCCCTCTGCTCTTGCTATCTCCCATTAGGAGGAAGGATCCTGGGGCTAATATCTTTTCCTCCTCATTCCCAACCCTGTAAATTGCAAAAGCCGAAGCAGGAGAAGATCATTGGTCCCTTCAAGGCTGCTCTGCTATTCAATAGGTTTGTGCCTGATCCTCACCCTCAACTCCACGTTCCTGCATTATCCCAATCTCCTTCAATTCTCCTGATATCCGCAAATCCGTTGTGAATTTCATCAACAACTGGTCATCCACAGGGTAGAGAATTCCAAGGGTACACAAGTGAAGAAATTTCTCCTTATCTCAGCCCTAAAAGGCCAAGATCTTATTAGAGACTGTGACTCTTAGTTCTAGATTTCCTGGCCAGGGGATAACTCCTTCCAGTCTCGCCCCTGTTAGACCCCTTAAATCTAACAATCCTGACAGGCTCCAGTGTAATTTCACCAGTGTGAGCATTGAGTGAAATCATAGCCGTGTTCACAACAATCAGCCACATGAATTGATTTGCACAGAACAATCCCTCAGAGACTGACTTTCATCCTGTTTCATTACTGAACTGCTGCTCTGTAATACAGTTCCATACATCAAGCCCACAATAACATTTTGCTGGCAATAAGCCGTGCTTTCTTCTTTTTTTATCAGCATTATTAAAATAAATTGCAGTAAACAGCCAGCTGTCGATGGAACTCGGGATAAAACAACAGACCAACTCAGGAAATACAAAGCTGATAGGCTTGTTTATCCCTAACTGGGCATAAGCTACCTCACAAGGAAAAAAATACTTGGGTTTGAAAGATGGGATTGTAGTCAGTTCTGTAATTGGTTTTACTTCTCGAGAATTAAAGTTACACTCATACCCATTGACTTCTGGTATGTCTCTCAAATTTGCTTTAATCCACCAAGACTGAAGCTAGTATAGACCCAACTTGGTGTCACCAATTCACTGATTTTTCGATTTTCCCTTGATGTTACACAACAACTCTTGCTCGATCAAGCAAACAGCAGATGGTAAGGGTTGGCAACATGGCTCAGTAACAGGAGGGTCAAAACTCCCCTTGGGAAATTTACAGCCTGTTCCGTGAAATTAAGTGCTTGATGTGAAAATAACCAGTGTGTGAAACGAATACTTCCTTCGTTGAATACATTGCTCAGACCTCTCATTGAATGTTGAGAGACAGCCTGTACCTTTCCCACCCACCGTCCCTGGCAACATCTGTCTTAAATGGTGATGCACTGACTCCTCTTGGCACCAGGGGCACGGTTTGATTCCACCCTCAGGCATGGATAAAAACCCACCATCATGGGAGCTAGAATCAGACTGCATGAGCAGATTCCCCGGAACGCTAACTCCATTTGTAAGGGACAGGCAGTTCAAATCTAATGGGATACCCCGTGTAACTGAGACAGTTATATTAATGGCAATCTACGTTTCTGACTAAACAAACTCATGGGGATATATTAAGCCCAGGGTTAAAGGGTACACATTTAGCCGAGATGGGGAAATGCCACTCTTGCCAGCCATCCACATTTTCCCATGGACTATCGATATCTTTTCATATTTTCACAAAGCTCTGAGGACCCTGTGGACTTCCCCAAATGCTGGGTAGGACCAAGATGTGGAGGTCCCGCTGCCATTTCTGACAGATCCTCCAGAGGAAAGGGACTAGGGCTGAAACCCCGTATGTGAGAAACCCAATAGCAGCAGGGCTATTTGCACCGTGTTCAAACAGATAACCATCTTCAGAGCCTGAACTACCAGTTGCCTGCCACTTT
Source organism: Rhincodon typus (assembly GCF_021869965.1). NCBI lineage: Eukaryota > Metazoa > Chordata > Chondrichthyes > Orectolobiformes > Rhincodontidae > Rhincodon > Rhincodon typus. The sequence continues at coordinate 55,957,880 of NC_063346.1, forward strand.
AACGCACCACCCTGTTCCCTGGCCAACATCTCTGTCTCTGGCTTGCTGCAGTGTTCTAGTGAAGCTCAACGTAAGCTGGAAGAAAAACACCTCATTTCCGCTTGGGGACCCTACAGCCCTCAGGACTCAATATCAAGTTCAATAATTTTAGGGCCTAAACTCTCCCATGTCCCAGTCCCCCACCCCACACATCAGGCCTTGTTGTCACGTAGCCTGCCATTACACACCCCCTGTTGTTAGTCACTAACAGTCCCCATTAACAACTTTTCGCCCTCCTGGCCAGATTGTTATCAACTCTTTGTCTGCCCAACTGCTCTTCTCTCTCTTCAGGCTCTATCCTATCATTTACTCCCTACCCCATCCCCCTCCCTTTTTTCTGCACCTCAACTGACATTTCCAGCCACTATCAGTTCTGAGGAAGGGTCACCGAACCCAAAACGTTAACTCTGTTTTTTCCCTTTACAGATGCTGCCAGACCTGCTGAGCTTTTCCAGCAACTTCTGTTTTTCAACCATCTACAAAGGTTATCTGAACCTTATTACACAGTGTGGAAGCTAGAGATAATCAGGGAGGTTTCATATGCACTTGAAGGGCGCATAAGAACCGCAGATCTGCCAAGCTGTCAATTTAGTTAAATAGCCAGTTCTTTAGCAATGGGAAACAAAACTGCCTTAATATGTCTGCAAACGTCCGAGAGAGTTAAAAAGACTCAAGCCTAGTTACATAAATAGTCAGCCCTTTAAAATGTAAAAAAGAATTGCCTGCCTGTGTCTGTTAGAGGTGTGAAAAAAAATCTGTTCCAGAAGTTTCAATAATTCATTTCTTGATGTATTCCTTATTGCCATCATCATAGCATTATCAAATCTTGACTGCTATCCACATTATCAGAGGGATGGGTGATATTGCAAATACGTGATCTGACGGACAACTCCAAAAATTAGCTTCTTTGTTTGTGGTCTTTTAACACACAAATTTGCTTATTTCGGCTCAGCGTTATTTTTATTTGTTCACAGGACGAAGGCATCACTGGCTAGGCCAGCATTTGTCACCCATCCTTAATTGCCCAGTTAAGAGACATTGCTGTGGGTCTGGAATCATATGTAGGCCAGACCAGATAAGGACAGCAGATTTCCTTCCCTAAAGGACATGAGTGAACCAGATGGGATTTTACAATTGACAGCGGCTACATGGTAACCATTTGGTTAGCTTTTAATTTCAAATATTTCATTGCATTCAAAATTCAACTCAAAAAGGAGCCTGGAGTGTAATGTAGGTGACAAGATACTGCTTCCTAGCTCTGCGAATCTAAGCTACATGACGGAAGTGAATAGCCTTCCTCGTACTTTAACAATTCTGAGATTCTTTAATCATTCAAAAGGTAGCTAATCTCTGGGCAATGGTACCATAGACCCGATTTATAAAGGATAGAATTTCTCCTGGTCTAATGTTGAATGAGTCCCTGATCAAAGTTTGGAAACAGTCTGACAACTAAAAGTTAAAATTGATGCTGGGCAGAACTAATCTCTTTTCTTTTATCATCAAAGCAAGTCAGTGAGCAGAAGGTAAAAATCAGGTTGCAAGATTCTTTTTCCACAGGAAAGATTTTGGAGGGCATGGTGGTTCAGTGATTAGCCTCAGAGCACCAAAGGCCCAGGTTCGATTCCAGCCTCAGGTGACTGTCTGTGTGGAGTTTGCACATTCTCCCCATGTCTGCGTGGGTTTCCTCCAGGTGCTCCAGTTTCGTCCCACAGTCCAAAGATGTGCAGGCTAGGTGGATTGGCCATGCTAAATTGCCCATAGTGTTCAGGGATGTATAGGCTAAGTGGGTTAGATATGGGAAATGCAGGGTTACGGGGATAGGGTAGGGGGTGGATCTGAGTGGGATGCTCTTAGGGGCTTGGTGTGGACGTGATGGGCTGAATAGCCTCTTTGCACACTGTAGGGATTCTATGATTTAGAAACAAGTTACTTCTTAAAAAGGGGTTCCAAATAAATTAAATTTCACTGAAATAATTGGAGATTTAAAAGCCAAAATGTTAACGTGAATATAATGCTTCCCCATTGAATGTTGAAAATGGTCATGAATGTTACTTGCCTCTTATCAAGAAAAGGAGAAGGCAAAGAGGAGATCTGATTGAAGTTTCCGAAATCATCAAATGTTGGAGCAGATTTGGAGAAACTGTTCCTGCCATAAAGGAATCAAAAACAAGCGGGCATGGATTTAATGTGAGTAAAGCAGAGAAAAAAATACTTTTTAAATTCAGCACGTGCTTTGGATCTGGAATGAACGAGCTGGAAGTTTGATGGAGCCATTCAATTTAGGTTTTCAGTAGGGAATTAAATGTAAAATAGGGCAGCATGGTGGCTCAGTGGTTAGCACTGCTGTCTTACAGTGCCAGGGACCTGGGTTTGATTCCAGCCTTGGGTGTCTGTGTGGAGTTGTATATTCTCCCCGTGTCTGCATGGGTTTCCTCCGGGTGCTCCGGTTCCTTCCCACAGCCCAAAGATGTGCAGGTTAGGGTGGATTGGCCATGCTAAATTGCCCACAGTGTCCAGGGATACATAAGTTAGGTGGATTAGCCATGAGAAATGTAGGATTATACGGAAGGTGCAGGGGATGGGTCTGGGTGGGATTCTCTTCGGAGGGTTGGTGTGTACTTATTGGGGCCGAATGGCCTGTTTCCACACTGTAGGGATTCTATGAAATATGCAGGGAACTACCAGGAGAATGGTGTAAAACCATGATGCTCAGCTGGAGAGCCAGTGCCAAAACAGTGGACCAAATGGCCTCTTTCCACAGTGTAACAATGCTGTGAAATCAAACAATATTGTGGATGCACCACATTGACTGCAGAGGTTCAAGAGGGCAGCTCAACACCATCTTCTGAAGAGTGGCCAAGCCAACAGCATCTGTACATAAAAATAAATAACTTAACATTTTAAAGAAGTGTTGACATAGTCAGTCATTTAAATCAGCTTTAACCATTTCGCTGGGAATTCTACAGATGCTCCTACTGGTGGAATCAGAGATTGGTGTTACCACATGAGAAGATCAGAGTCAGACTCTAGAAAACAGACCAGCAAGTCCAATAAAAGCTCTGAGAAGGTTAATGAGCAGGATAGACTTTGGTTCATATCAAACAAGATGATTTGTTGATGTGAGGAAGTGTAACATGTTAGTGCATCATTTGCATAATTGCATAAAGGCAATCTTCATTATTAAAAGAAGCGAATCTGATCACCATTTTTCCCCTGCCTCCTCATGAGATAATGTAATGCTTCATCTCTGACACCAAGTCTCCAAAGTGTTAACTTTGTCTATACCCATTGGAGAAACCGATTGGGAATACCATTGGTGTGCACATCCTAAGACTGTAAGAAACCCAGGATAATACATAAGTCTAGATGCTAAGCTCACAACAGTAGGGTGTATATTTCAGGTCAGCAGCTTCCTCTAATGAAACAAAAACAAAATGTTTTTGCGTGCCTGAGTAAGGGGTTAGTGATTTTCATATATAGGTTACAAAGTTAGACAGGAGTTAGAGTTAATTCCTCAAATATTTCCTGGCGAACTATTCAGGCAAACCAGCCAGAACATTCAAAGTTGCCAACTCTGACTCAGAGCCGAGGACTTTTCCCGAGGCTTCCAGATTCCGGTAATGATTTACGTTCCTGGGGAATTTCCGTGGAGTCAGTTACATCGAGGGTTTGCTACCAAAAACCACTCTTTGTACCTTGTTTGTGTTTTGCTAAGCCCTCAGCCAGGCATAGGAGTAACACAAAGGGACTGGGTGGCGGGGTGGTGGGGTGGGCGCGTTGGGGGGGCGGTGTTTAGTTAGGGTGGGGACTCGTGCATGAAACACAGAAAGCTAGCACACAGGGGGCAGCAGGTAATCAGGAAGGCTCATGGAATGTTGGCCCTTATTTCAAGGGGGGTTGGAGTATAAGAGTAGGGAAATCTTACTGCGATTGTACAAGGTGCTGGTGAAACCATACAGCACTCTGAGCAGTTTTGGTCCTTTGTTTAGGGAAAGATATTTAATTGGAGGCAGTTCAGAGAAGGCTCATTAGGATAATCCCTGGTATGGAGGGATTGTATATGAGCAAAGGTTAAACAGGTTGGGACTCTAATCACTGGACTTTAGAAGAATAAGAGGTGATCTCATTGAAACATATGGGATTCTTAAGGGGGTTGGAAATTTCAGTGTAGAGAGTGGTTTACTCATTTCTGAAGCGAGGTCGGTATTCTGAGCGATTGAGAGTTGATACACATCAACAATTATACCACGGACATTCAGACATCACTGAATGTCAAGCCAGAAGAAGATGTGTTGTTTGGTGGCCAGGTGTCTCAAGGCTGTGAGAATGCTATGGTAACTCAGCTGAAATGACTTAGACAAGGGCTGGAGTCCCTCAGGGCTGCAGTTCAACCTGCACCAAACTTCAACAACAGAGCCCTGTGAACACATTCCAGGAGATGGAGCAAACTGCCCTACAGGCTTCCCCCCACCAAGAAAAGATTCATCGAGCAAGGGGAGTCATGACGTCCCACCCTCCCTCAACATGTGCGGAGGGCAGAATCAGAAAGAGACAGAGTGGAGGGGAGTGTGAGAGAGAATGATCTAAATGGGGAAGTGACATTAACAGTTCAATAGTAATGAGTGGGCGGCACATTGGCTCAGTGGTTATCAGTGCTGCCTCACAGCGCCAGGGACCCGGGTTTGATTCCACCCTCAGGTGACTGTGTGGAGTTTGCACATTCTCCCCGTGTCTGCGTGGGTTTGCTCTGGTTTCCTTCCACAGTCCAAAGATGTGTAGCGTAGGTGGATTGGCCATGCTAAATTGTCCCATAGTGTTCAGGGATGTGTAGATTAGGTGGGTTTATAGGGGGATGGGTCTGGGTGGGATGCTGTGAGGGTCGGTGTGGACTTGTTGGGCCGAAGGGCCTGTTTCCACACTGTAGGGATTCTACGATTCTATGAAAGGGAGTTGTCGGATAATAAGGCAAATCTCATTATATGAATGAATAGCTTACATCATCAGAGATGCCTGTTTATGGTGGGACAGATTTGGAACTAGTGCTGAGCCTGCTTGGAATTCTCTCTCCTGCTGTATCAGGTAATGGCTCTGAAAGGGTTAATGCTGAAAATTGCACTGAGCTCCACCCAGTCAGGCGATATCATCAGCACGCAGACAGGGAAAGGGAGAACTTCTCCAGGGACAGATCTACTATCTGTGGCTTCTCTTAGTAACAGTGCCTACCTTACTCATGGAAGCAGGTCTGGTGAAGGGTCACTGGACTCAAAACGTTAACTCCGTTTTCTCTCTCCACAGATGCTGCCATAACTGGGACCTGAGTGCTATCATTGTAATAAGCTACAGCTCGCTGAAGGCAAGAGTCTCTTCTCAATGGATTACCGAGTGCCACTTTCGGCCAAATCAGAAAAGGTGGTAGCTATCTACCCAGCTACACACTGGCAGGGGTTAGGCATGGCATGACCATAAAACATATTCTAGACACTAATGTATGTAATAATGTAAACAGTTAATAGAGGTTATTCAGCAGTGTGAGGACAGACTCGTCTCTCTGTACACCTTTGGTATGAAATCACAACGCACTGTCAGGAATTGTATCAGAGATAGTAGGAACTGCAGATGCTGGAGAACCTGAGACAACAAGGTGCAGAGCTGGATGAACACAGCAGGCCAAGCAGCATCATAGGAGCCGGACCGGTTTTCCCATTTAGAAGCGACAGTCAAGAAGGCACAAAAATGCCTCTTCTTCCTCAGGCGGCTCAGGAAATTCGGCATGTCCATAAGGACCCTCACCAACTTCTACAGATACACCATAGAAAGAATACTGTCCGGGTGCATAACGGCCTGGTGTGGCAACTGCTCTGCCCATAGGAAACTACAGAGGGTGGTGTGCACAGTCCAGACCGTCACGGAAGCTAACCTCCCATCCATTGACTCCATTTACACTTCTCGATGCCATGGAAAGGCTGCCAACATCATCAAAGACCCTTCCCTTCCTGGTAATTCTCTCTTCTGTCAGGTAGAAGATACAGAAGTTTGAACACACGCACCAACAGATTCAAGAACAGCTTCTTCCTTGCTGTTATTAGGCTGCTGAATGCACCTCTCTAACTTCAAATAATATCACTGTTGCTAACGGTGATCCTGCTCTTCCCATGCAACCGTAACCCTATTGCCTCGTTCTAAGTGCCCTACGACCTATATGTCCTTGTTTGCTATGATCTGCCTATATTGCATACAAAACAAAGCTTTTCACTGTACCTAGGTACATGCGACCACAATAAATCTAATCAGATTGAACCCTTCAAGCAGCCCTACTCACCCACAGTGTCATCGCAGTTTCAGAAAGAAAAAAGACTGAATTGGGTAGTGGTTTTTACCCAGTTTTCCCACAGCCTCGTCAGTTAGTTCCTTAACGTGCTCAGGGTCCTGATGGGAGTGTGCAGGTCTGAAATCAATATTTCCAAGCCTGTCCCAAGCAGTTCCTATGGCAACATCCGTGCGAAATGAGAGTTGCTCCCTTGTGGTGAAGGAGCACAGATTAAAGCACATATCATTCCAATTACAAGACTCAATCAGTGTTTCATTTGAGATTATTCTAGTGGTAAATGGATTTGATACATAACCACTCACATCATCTTCACTAAAGGGTTGCTCAGATCCTTTGAGGTCTTTTTATATTAGTTTGTTGGTTCTCCTCTACAAATATAAATGAATTGTATTGTATATTAGACTTAATCCCTCTGATTATTGAATTGCAGCTGTGTTTTTTTATAAAAGGAACTCAATCTTTTTCAGAGCAGTGAGCTGGGAGCCCACATGACATTCTCAGTTCTTCATCTTTCAGGCAACTGAATGTCTTTAGAGAAAGACTGGCTGTAATATCGCAACTTGAAAATCATAAAGAAATGATCAGGGCGTGAACGTGCTCGAGCATTTTGAAGTTTTTGTGGCAAACTTAAGAAAAAAAACTGAATATAGGCTGTTGGTGCATAGACGCTGAAATTCCATGGGTCTCCCCCTCTTGTAATTCCAGCTAAAACCTCTGAAATGGTGTTAAAATCCAAAGAACAGCAAAACATTGAGGCAAACTTTCTCCAAAGTTCAGGGATCTGGTTACGTTGAATTTGCAGTGGGGTGCTCCAATGGTATGACTTAAGCTGTAAATACATTAATTGGCTAACGTCCACTTGCAGTGGAGAGATGCGCTGAAAGTGGATGGAACAATGCACACAGTTTAACCCTGCCATAGAGTCATACCACACGGAAACAGACCCTTCAGTCCAACTAGCCCATGCCGACCAAGTTTCCCAAAATAAACCAGTCCCGTTTGCCTGCGTCTGGCCCATACCCCTCTACACCCTTCCTATCCATGTACTTGTCCAAATTTCTCTTCAATGTTGTAACTGTACTTGACTCTACCACTTCCTCTGGCAGCTCGTTCCATATATGACCGTGTGAAAACGCTGCTCCTCAGGGCCCTTTTAACTTTTCCCCCTCTCACCATAAACCGTCGCCCTCTTGTTTTGGACTCCCCTACCATGGGGAAAAGACCTTGGCTATTCATCTTATTGATGCCCCTCATGATTTTATAATCCTCTTTTAAGGTCACCCATGAACCTCTTACGCTCCAGGGAAAAAAGTCCCAGCCTATTCAGCCTCTCCTTAGAACTCAAACCCTCCAGTCCTGGCAACATCCTGATAGATCTTTTTCTGCACCCTCTCCAATTTAATAATATCCTTCCTATAGCAGGGTGACCAGAACTGTGCTGTAGGGTGTCGAGAGAGTAAAACAATCAGACGTTGGGCAGGATGGACTGACAGGGCTCAGCCACCCTCCTCTCCCCTACCCTCTGTGGAACCACACCAGACTACAAGCCAATTCCTTCAGGGGAAAACTGCAGACAGTTCACATCAACAGACAAAGCACTGGAGAAGGTAGGACAGGAACTCAATCACAGAAACTTTGACGTACCATCTTCCTCATCATGATCATCATCTACACCCTCTATGTACGCTTCAGAGTCCAGATCTGTGCTTTTTTCCTTTATTCATTCACGGGATGAGGGTGTCGCTGGCCAGGCAGCATTTATTGACCATCCCTAATTGCCCAGAGGGCACTTAAGAGTCAACCACATTGCTGTGGGTCTGGAGTCACATGTAGGCCAGACCAGGTGAGGATGGCAGTTTCCTTCCCTAAAGGGCATTAGTGAACCAGATGGGTTTTCCAACAATTGGCAACAGACTCAAGGTCATCATTAGATTCTTAATTGCAGATATCTTATTGAATTCAAATTCCACGATCTGCCGTGGCAGGATTTGAACCCGGGTTCCCGGAATGTTATCTGGGTCTCTGGATTAATAGTCCAGCGATAATATCACTAGGCCATCGCCTCCCTGTGGTGCCTCTTTATGATCTGTCTTCAACCTTCACAGCTTCTGACAGAGCTCCCTGTTGGCAGGGATGGGGGCAGGTAGCTGGGTTGTAACATCCCTACTAATATTCCAAAATTTGTTTCTTGGCTGATTGTCAGGAAAAACATTTCTCGTGATCAAGTTAGGGATTATGTTTATTCATCATTGATTTGTCATGTGCTCAGAGTCTAAATCTACTTGGTCTCCCAAAGTAAGCATACTGCATTTCATGGAACATTCTGGCAAGAACCCTTTATTTACAGCTTGAGCACACACTCACATCTCTCAAGACTCTGCCTGTTCCCTTCCCGTTATCCTCTCGGACACTGGCATCTTTCTCCTAATGTTAATCCCAGGATATTTTCTAATCAACCTGTTGAGAGGTATTAGCGCCCACCTCTGGAGGTGGAGAGACTTGAACCTAGGCCTCCTGCCTCAGAGGTAGAGACACTACCACTGCGCCACAAGAGCCCTAATTTTAATCCCAATACCCTACACATCTGAGTCTGGAACAGCGTCCAGCTCATTTACATTGTTCTTGGTGGGGGTTGTACAACGCACTGTTCTGAGAATCCACTAACCCAGTACTGAACATTAGATCACTGACAATGTTGTTATCATTAAGTGGGCTCAGATTCAGGTTGCTAGCTATGCTGTTCAGAGGCTGGCAGACCAGCTAATGTCACCAGCTTTGGGTTACTGAAGCGTTCTTACTTCATATAGGAACAGGCTGATCTGCCATCATCTTTGGTCAAGCTTGGGAGGCCAGGGGGCTGCATTTAATGATGCCACTAGGGTCCAGCAGGCGGAAGAGGAACTATGTGGTCCCTCTCCCCAGTCGATGTTGCTGCCATAACAGTCGGGGACCTAGCACCCGGGTGGCAGGCTCCATAGGATGTTGAGGGATGCCCTTTTGGGCCATTGACCAGGGATAGGCTCTGGTGTTCAATTGTAAGGGCTACTGCCACAGGGCAGTGAGGTGGTGTTGGATTGGGATTGGTGCACAGCCTGTAAGGCACGGAGAAAAGCATTGAACGAAGCAGCTTTGATAGTCGGGATCAACTGAGCCAAGGAGCGACAGGGCAGGTTGTGGTAATGTCACTGGATTCGTAAGCTAAGTGGGCCAGGCTAACCCTGGTGATTTTTGGGATTGAATTTAATTAATAAATCCAGAGTGTATTGCTGTCTCAATAGCGGTGACCACAAAGCTACCATCAGTTATCGTAACAACTCATCTGGTTAACGAATACAGTCATAGAGCTTTACAAAATAGAGACTGACCCTTCAGTCCAACTTGTCCATGCCACCCAGATATCCTAAATTAATTTGAATCCCATTTAGAGTCATAGAGTCATACAGCATGGAAGTAGATCCGTTGGTCCAACCAGTCCATGCTGAACATAATCCCAAAACTAAACTAGTCCCTCCTGCCTGGTCTGGCCCATATCCCTCCAAACATTTCTTCCTCGTACTCATCCAAATGTCTTTTAAATGTTGCAACAGTAGCCACATCCACCACTTCCTCAGAAAGTACATTTCACATGCAAATCATCCCCTGTGTAAAAAAAAAGCCTCTCGTGTCTTTATTAAATCTCTCTTCTCTCACCTTAAATATATGTCCCCTAGTTTAGAAATTCCCCCATCCTAGGGAAAAGGCAACTACCATTAAAGCTATCTATACACCTTATTATTTTATAAACTTCTATAAGGTCACCTCTCAACCTCCCATGCTCCAGTGAAAAATGTCACAGCTTTTCTTTCTAACTCAAACCTCCCATACCTGGCAACATCCTGGTAAATCTCTTCTGCACCCTCTCTGGCTTAATAATATCCTTTCTATAACTAGGTGACCAGAACTAGACATGGTATTACAGAAGAGGTCTCAACCAATATCCTGTACAATGTCAACATGGCTCCCCAACTCCTAAACTCAAAGTACTGAGCATGAAGACAAGCATTCAAATGCTTTCTTCACCATCCTGACTATAAGTGACACAAACTTCAAAGAATTATGTACCTGAACCCCTAGGTCCTTCTGTTCTACAACACTACCCAAGGTCTTAACATTAATTTTGTAAGCCCTACCCTTCTTTGTTGTACCAAAATGCAATAGCTCGCATTTATCCAGATTCGCCAGCATTTGGCTAATATCGCTCTAAACCCTTCCTCTTCATGTACCCATCCAGATGCATTTTAAATGTTATAATTGTAACAGCCTCCACTACTTCCTCTGGCACATACACACACCACCCTCTGTGTGAAAAAATTGCCCCTTAGGTCCCTTTTAAATCTTTTCCCACTCACCTTAAACCAATGCCCCCTAGTTTTGGACTCCTCTACCCTGGGAAAAAGACCTTGGCTATTCATCCTATCCAAGACCCTCATGGTTTTACAAATGTCTGTAAGGTCTCTCCTCGGCCTCCGTGCTCCAGGGAAAATAACCCAACCTGTCCAGCCTCTCCCTACAGCTCAAACATTTTAGGGAAGGAAATCTTCTGGTCTACATGTGATTCCAGAATTGTAACAATGCAGTTGCTTTTTAACTCAAACTCAGGTTAAAAGCAAGCAAGCAACAAATTTTGGTCTTTCCAGTGATGCCTACATCTCCTGCCAAAATAAATGTCAAAAGAAAAAAAAACAACTGTATCTTGTATCATCTGCTGGCCCACGGCAAAGAACAAGATTTTAAGTGTCCATCCTTGGCCTCTCCCATAGCTGATAGAATGAGTCACCCCCGCAGCATCTGCTACCATGGAATCCCCGACAGGCCGGGCCGAACTAACCAGTTCAAATGGGGTGTACCCGCTCCCGCTACTGCCCAGCTAAGATCAGCAGCGTAAAATAAGCAGGCAAATAAGCTTTGGGATCCTTGCAGTCTGTGTCACTTAGCGTCACACTGAGAGGCTAATCTACCCGCTGATCCTTTAGAAATGCGCTTGGTTTAAAAAGTAATTAAAGTTCACAAAATGCTTTGCACTTGTAATTCATTTTCCATTTAAAAAAAATGCTTCCCCCCTTAAGCTACTCCAGTGTGTGGTTTCATGCAAAGAACAAAAATGCTGATGACTACTTGTTTGCCATTATTAATGTAATCATTATTTATTGTGATGAATCATAGAGTGCCTACAATCTGTAATTATTGCACCACAAATAGCTCTGCAGCAAACACCAATTAAAAATTAATGGTATGAGGCTACATCATGCTGACTGGATAAATTGAGGTTACATTACAGTGAACAAGGAAAGCAGACCCCTGCCACTTCACTGGATTTGCATTTCTTCATGAGCAGGATCTGAAACGCCTTGATGTGATCAGTTAGTAATTGCAGTCCGTGCTTCGATTGGAGATCTGTAAAGCAGAAACGCCCACAATTGATCCTCAGGGTTTGTGGTGTTAACTGAGCGCAGCCTAAGAGTGCCACTAGTAGGTATTCTAGCAATTCTCAAGGGTGGCACAGTGGCTCAGCGGTTAACGCTGCTGCCTCACAGTGCTAGGGCCCCGGGTTCAATCTCACCCTCGGGTGGTTGTTTGTGTGGAGTTTGCACATCTCCTCTGGGTGCTCTGGTTTCCTCCCACAGTCCAAAGGTGTGCAGTTAGATGGATTGGCCATGCTAAATTGCCCACAGTGTCCAGGGATGTGCAGGTTAGGTGGATTAGCCATGGGAACTGCACATTTGGGTTGGGTCTGGGTGGGATGCTCACTGGAGGATCAGTGCAGACTTGATGGGCCGAATGGCCCGCTTCCACACTGTAGGGATTCCATGATTCTATTTCCTTTCCTGATTCCCATCCTGTGACAGGACAGACTACACTGGAAGAAACAAGAAAAGTATGGCAATAGTTGCAGCTGATTCCAATCGTCAGGCAGACAAATCAGATAGAGTAAGCTAAATCAGACTGGGCAAAGATAGCCTGAAAAATGGGTTCATAATGTGGCCGGGATAATTGTTAGCTGTACATTCAGGGACCGGGCTATTTTTAACCTGATGATGTGCAATTTAGCAGGATTCATCAATAACATTGTAAACCAGCCTCTAGGCAATAATGAACATAACATGATAGAATGCCACATTCAACATGAGGGTGAGAAACGTGGGTCTAAGGTAGGTGATCCAAATGTATTAATGACAATTACAGGGGTTTGAAGTCAGAGCTGGCTAACCTGAACTGGGAAAATAGGTTCAAATGTAGAATAGTAGTGAGACCTTAGCAAAAATTTTAAGGAGATATTTCATAACATTCAGCAAGGATAACTAAGAGAAAGAAAGAAGAACTCTATGAGAAGGATGTATTATCCATGCCTATTAAAGGAATTTAAGGATAATATCAAACTGAAACAATAAGTGTACAACATGGTAAAAATTAGTGATAGATCTACGTTTTTTTAGAAACTGGCAAAGAATGACTAAACGAAAAGGACCAAATTAGAAAGCTAGCTGGAAATTTGAGCTCTGAGGTGAGGAGAAGATCATGAGTCTGTGGAATTCTTCTCCCCAGTGAGCAGTGATAGCATGTCATTGGATATATTCATAGGTTTTGAATCAATAAGGGAATCAAGGGGGTTAGACTGGCAGATGGAGTCGAGGCTATAGTCTCATCAGCCCTGGTCTTACTGAATGAGGGAGCAGGCTTGAGGGCCCAAATGGCCCATTCTGTTTCTTTACTCTTGGCTTCAGAGGCTGAATCCTGTTTGTTTTGTGTGGAAGTAGCCTCAAAGCAGGAGGTACTGTTACTTGGGAACAAATCTCATGTGGTTAAACTTATCTCAGTTCCATGTGCACACACCCACAAGGGTAAAATGCCATGCTTTAGTGGGCAGCAAATTCTGCCCACCACTTGGACTTTCAGGATCCAACTTCTGTGTGTCATATTAAGGAGGCAAACTGGGCGACACGTTGTTGTCTGCATCGCAGGAATGTCACTCAACCCCCTGCTCACCATCCCCGACCCCAGCTATTCTCAGAAATGCCAGGCTGCTACCACAGACGACTGTAACCAACTAGACTGGGTGCCAGGCCACACATTTAGATGCTTCATAAACACTGAATGGGTCTCAATGCAACTACAGTTACCATTGCGACAGCGATACTGGCTCTCACACATCATCGAGGGCTCACACTAAAAATAACCAAGCGGAGGCTTGGGGACCGCTTTGTGGAACACCTATGCTCGGTTCATGACAAACGACTGCACCTCCCAGTCGCGAACCATTTCAACTCCCCCTCCCACTCCTTGGACGACATGTCCATCCTGGGCCTCCAACAGTGCCACAACGATGCCACCCGAAGGTTGCAGGATCAGCACCTCATATTTCGCTTGGGAACCCTGCAGCCCAATGGTATCAATGTGGACTTCACAAGCTTCAAAATCTCCCCTCCCCCGACCACATCCCAAAACCAGCCCAACTCATTCCCGCCTCCCTAACCTGTCTGTCTTTTCTCCCACCTAACCCCTCCTCCCACCTCAAGCCCCACTCCCACCTCCTACCTATCAGCTTCATCCCACCTCCTTGACCTGTCTGTCCTCCCTGGACTGACCTATCCCCATCATAACTCCCCACCTACACTCACCTTTACTGGCTCCATCCCTGTCTCTTTGACCTGTCTGTCTCCTCTCCACCTATCTGCTCCTCTATCCATCTTCTATCCGCCTCCCCCTCGCTCTATTTATTTCAGAATCCCCTTCCCCTCCCTCATTTCTGAAGTAAGGGTCCAGACCAGAAACGTCAGCTTTCCTGCTCCTCTGATGCTGCTTGGCCTGCTGTGTTCATCCAGCTCTACACCTTGTTATCTCAGATTCTCCAGCATCGGCAGTTCCCACTATCTCTGCTATCATAGAAGGAGCTGCGATGCTCATAGAGTCATACAGCACGGAAACAGGCCCTTTAACCCAACTCATCCATGCTGACCAGGTTTCCCAAACTGAACTAGTCCCATTTGCCTGCGTTTGGCTCATATCCCTCTAAACCTTCTTGTCCATATAACTGTCCAAATGCCTTTTAAATGTTGTAATTGTACCAGCCTCCCCCACTTCCTCTGGCAGCTCATTCCATACACGCACCACACTCTGTGTGAAAAGGTTACCCCTTAGGTCCCTTTTAAATCTTTCCCCTCTCACCTTAAAACCTTTACCCTCTAGTTTTGGACTTCCCTGCCCCTTGGGAAAAGACCTTGGATATTCACCCTATCCATGTCCCTTATAATTTTGAAAAACCTCTACAAAGGTCACCCCTTAGCCTTCGGCTCTCCAGGGGAAAAAGAAAAGGCCTAACCTATCCAGTCTCTGCCTATAGCTCAAATCCCGTAGCTCACACGTCGTCAGGGGATTAAGCTTTCGCCTCAACTGTGAGAACATACACATCCAATAGCTTTTCAACAAAGGGTTGGTATGAAATGAGGACTCAACTGCACTTAGTTGGTTTCTACGGGCAGCACGGTGGCTCAGTGGTTAGCACTGCTGCCTCACAGTGCCAGGGTCCTGGGTTCGGTTCCACCCTCGGGCGACTGTCTGTGTGGAGTTTGCACATTCTCCCTGTATCTGCGTGGATTTCCTTCGGGTGCTCCGGTTTCCTCCCACAGTCCAAAGATGTGCAGGCTAGGTGAATTGGCCATGCTAAATTGCCCATAGGGATGTGTAGATTAGGTGGGTCTGGGTGGGGTGCTCTGAGATTCGGTGTGGACTTGCTGGGCCGAAGGGCCTGTTTCCACACTATAGGGATTCTATGATTCAGTCACTTGGAGGTTTGAGCCTGACAGAGAGATTGTGGCCTCCCTCTGAGGTGTGGAGCTGGCCAGAGTACATGCCTGGGCTGAAAGAGGGGGAAGGGGCTACATCCTTGTGATGACAAAGTTCTGAATTCCGCTATACACGAAGCAGCAATGTCTTACAAACAGCTTGAATAGGCTCAGCACTAACTGCTGTTCTAAGCAGCTTATGGATCCCATTCCCACTCTGGGAAACAAAACGGAAGATTCCCAGGCAGCACTTTCAGCACTTTGTCTGAGCTGGGAGGGGCAGAACCCTCGGTGGATGTCCCCTGCAGGTCTTATTGTTCACCCTTGGCTGCATGGATGGTACAAATGCAAGCATGGCTACTTCTGGCCGAGGTGGCAGAGATCGCATGCAGACTAGAGAGAAGGGCAGGCACCATCACACAGCAGCAGGAGTAGGCCATTTGGTCCATCAAGTCTGCTCCTCCAATCACTAAAATCCCATCATCCTCAAGTCCTATCTCCTGTCCTTTCCCGTAACCTTTGTTTCTCTTGCGAATTAAATAATCTATCTCAGCCTTCACTATATTTAATAAACCAGCCTCTACAGCCCTCTGTGGTAAAGAATTCCACAGATTCACTACCCGCTAAGTGAAGAAGTCTCTCCTCATTTCTGTCTTAAATGGGCAAGCCCTTATTCTGAGACTATGCCCTCTGGTCCTAGACTCTCCCACAAGGGGAAATAACCTCTCCACATCCAACTTGTCAAGTCCCCGAGGAATCTGATATATTTCAATAAGGTCGCCTCACCGTCTTCAAAACTCCAGTGGGCATAGGCCCAATCTATTCACCTTCTCCTCATTAGAAAATCCCTCTATACCCTAGGTTAGCCAAGTGAACCTCCTCTGGATTACCTCCAATGCCAGTATATCTTAGACAAGGGGCCCAAAACTGTGGCCTGACTAGTACCTTATATAACCTTTATTTTTATACTCCATTCCTTTTTGAAATAAAGGCCAACATTTCACTTGCCTTCCCTCTTACTCGCTGATCTTGGATGTCAGCTTTTTTATGATTCAGACAGAAATCATCCCCTTTCAGGGGAGGTGATGGCCCAGTGGTATTATCGTTAGACTGTTAATCCAGAAAACATTCTGGGGACCTGGGTTTGAATCCCACCACGGCAGATGGTGGAATTTGAATTCAATAAATATCTAGAATTAAGAATCTAATGATGACGGTGAATCCATTGTTGATTTTTGGAAAAACCCATCTAGTTCACTAATGTCCTTCAGGGAAGGAAACTGCCATTCTTACCTGGTCTGGGCTATATATGACTTCAGACCCACCGCAATGTGGTTGACTCTTAACTGGGCAATTAAGGATGGGCAATAAATGCTGCCTGGCCAGCAACATCCTCATCCAACGAATGAATAAAGACAGACAAACATGAGGAATCCCAAATCCCTCCGTGCTACAGCTTGCTGCAGTCTTCATTCAAATATCCTCTGTCCTTCTTGTTAAAATGAATAGCCTCAAGATTTTCCATCTGCCAATTTGTTGCCCACTTATTTAACCTATCCATACCCCCCTACTGACTTTTGCTCATCCCTGAACTTAGTCATAGTCATACAACACAGAAACAGACCCTTCGGTCCAACCAGTCCATGCCAACCATAATCCAAAACTAAACCAATCCCACCTGCCTGCTCTTGGCCCATATCCTTCCAAACATTTCCTATTCATGTACTTATGTAAATGTATTTTAAATGTTCTCACTGTAGCTGCATCCACCACTTCCTCTGGAAGTTCATTCCTCACATGGACCACTCTGTGTAAAAAAAAAAATTGCCTCTCATGTCTTTTTTAAAGCTTTCACCTCTCAACTTAAAAATATGCCTTCTAGTCTTGAAATTCCCCACCCTAGGATAAAGACACCTGTCATTCACCTTATCTATATCCCTCATGATTTTATAAACCTCTGTAAGGTCACCCCTCAACCTCCTACACTCCAGCGAAAAACATCCCAGTCTATCCAGTCTCCCCTTATAACGCAAGCCCTCTATTCCCGACAACATTCTGGTAAGTCTCTTCTGAACCCTCTCCAGCTTCATAATATCCTTCCTATAACAGGGTGACCAGAACTAGACACAGTACTCCAGAAGAGGTCTCACCAACATCCTGTACAACCTCAACATAATGTCCCAACTCCTATACTCAAAGGTCTGAGCAACGAAGGCAAGCCTTACCAACTAATTTTGTGTCATCTGTCAACTTGCCAATAGACCATTCATTTTTTTGTCATCAAAATCCTTAATATACAATGTAAACTTGTCTGGATGATTGCAGTTCCAAAAGTACTTCTGAAGACAGACTTAGATAACACTGTCTCATTGCATTGATGACACGGAACTGCCGACTTATGTTACCTTTATGTACCATTCTGTCTTGAAACAGTTTAGATTTGTTAAAGTGAAATAAATTTAAGATTGAGCTGAAGGCTGCACTGAGGATATATTTGAGCTGGATTCACTCCTGATCCCAAATCACTCAACTGTGGCTTCAGTTCTTTGTAACAATTCAACTGGCCAGTAACCCAAATATGGTCATGTCGAGTATTTTTTTTATTCACTTATAGGATAGAGATGTTGCTGGCTGGGCCAGCACTGTTATTACTCGTTCCGAGTGGAGTGCCAGGTGGGTAAGAGGGTCATGTGTACTGTGCTAGGTGGGAAGGGGTTCAAGTGTGTAGTATGCCTGTCAAGTGTGCAGTGTGCCAGGTGAGGAGGGGGTCAAGTGTGCAGTGTGCCAGGTGGGAAGGGAGGGTCAAGTGTGTAGTGTGCCAGGTGTGTAAGGGGGTCAAGTGTGCAGTGTGCCAGGTGGGAAGGGAGGGTCAAGTGTGTAGTGTGCCAGGTGGGTAAGGGGGTCAAGCGTGTCATACGTCAAGTGGGTAAGAAGGTCAAGTGCGTAGTGTGCCAGGTGGGTAAGGGGGTCAAGTGTGTCATGTGTCAAGTGGGTAAGGGGGTCAAGTGTGTAGTGTGCCAGGTGTGGAGCGGATCAGGTGTGTCCTGCGGTGGTGAGTCATATGCCAAGCCACAAGGTGGGAAGGGAGTGAGCTAAGTGATAGATATCAGGGTGTGTGAGTTATATCAGGTCCATCACAGTGCGGGGTGGTGGTGTTGTTGGGCCCCATTGTTGCATGTAGTGCTGATAGAGGTGGGGTGTGGGTGTCGGTTCTTTGATGGGCTCTTTGATGCAGATGGGAAGGGGAGCATTGGACCCAGTGGAGCAACCAGAGTATCAGGTCAAAGGAGAGAAGGACGTGTTGGATTCTTTGGGCGGAATGGTGATGTAGGGTGTTGTCATGTTCCAGAGAGAGGGAGAGATGTCCAGTGCTGGGACAGTGGGAACTTGTATGAGATCCTGGGAGAGAATGGGATGTTGGGGCCCAGGGAGAGGTGGTTGGGAGAGGGTGAAGATGTCAGTGTCATGTCTAACATCTCCTGGATAACTATTCACCTCACTGCAGTGGAACCTTCTGAATTCTCCAGTTTAACTGGATGGTTCTAGATAAAGGGAGTTTGACGTTTCCTCTAGGAAGTTGTCTCGGAGGAAATTTCCTCTGGGAAATTAAGAGGAAACATCAATTTCTTGGCAATTCCCTCAGGGATTTCCTTGGGTCCTGATACCTAACTCCCATCTACTCTGTACAAACCACAACCTGGTCACCACAACATCACATGAGCCAAGATACTTACACACTGAGGATATCGTTGGTCAGATGACAGAAGGCTGGGTCAAAGAGATTGTTTCAAGGTGTGACTTAAAGGAAGAATACAAATGGGAGAGTCAGAAAGGTTTGGGTGCCCATTGCAAAGCAAGTAACCAGGAAAGCTAATAGAATGTTGTGTTTTATCACAAGGGGAATTGAATACAAGAGTAGGGAGATTATGACCAAAGAACAATACCCGCTCTCTACTGGCACACTATACAGTTGACCCCCTTACTCACCTGAAACACGACACACTTGATCTGCTCCCCACCTGACACACGACACACTTGATCTGCTCCCCACCTGGCACACTACACACTTGGCCCTCTCCCCACCTGGCACACTACACACTTGACACCCTCCCCACCTGGCACACTACACATTTGACCCCCTCCTACCTGGCACACTACATACTTGACACCCCCTTCCCACCTGGCACACTGCACATGACCCCCTTACCTACCTGGCACTCCACTAGGAATGACTAATAAAAATGCTGGCCCAGCCAGCAACACCTCCATCCTATATGAATAAAAAGAAATACTCGACATGACCATATTTGGGTTACTGGCCAGTTGAATTGTTATAAAGAACTGAAGCCACAGTTGAATGATTTGGGGTCAGGAGTGAATCCAGCTCAAATATATCCTTAGGCCCTTTGTCTTCCAAGTGTGCGCCAACACATTTTGCCTTTCCATTCTAACATTGTCTTCATTTACAGGATCCCTATCTCTCTATTCCCTTCCAAGTCATGTTTTCATCCAGGTGCTTCTTGAATGTTGCCGTTATGCTTCAGAACTATAGAGCATTGGAGAGACCACATCTAGAATACTTTGGACAGTACTGGTCATCATTCACACAGAAGAAAGTTATACCTGGAATGAACGGATTACCTTATGAGGAAAGTCTAGACGGGCTGTGGAGTATAAGATCCTGAGGGGACCTGACCAAGCGGATGTGGAAAGGATGTTTCCTCATGTGGGATGCAAATAGACTGAGGAATCATAGTTTAAAAATAAGGGGTCGCCAATTTAAAACAGAGATGAGGATACATTTGTTTTCCCTCAGAGGATTGTAACTGTTTGCAATTCATTTCCTCAAAAGGAAGTGGATGCAGAAGCTTTAAAAAGTTTTAAGGCGGAGGTAGACAGATGCTTGATGACCAGGATTATCCAGGGGGAATGCAGCAATGTAGAGTTGAGGTTAAAATCAGATCAGCCACGATCTTATTGAGCGGTGCAGGAGGTATGAAGGACCAAGCAGCCTACTCTAGTTTCTTGTTCCTACCTTCGAATGTTTGGTAGCCAAAGGTGTGACCACCAACGGTTGCCCAAATAAAATCATATTGGCTCGAGAGACAGGGATTGGAGGAGCTCAAAGTTCTCAGAGTCCTGTCAGGCTGGAGGTATTACAAAGATTGGGAGAATCAAGGCTACAGGAGAATGTCAAAATATTTTAAAATCAAGGCACTGTTTGCCCTGGAGCCAAAGCAACTCAGAGATGATGAGTGACTGGGACTTGATACAAGTAAATACAAGGGCAACAGAGTTTTTGATGACTTCCAACTTGCAGAGGATGAGGTTAAAGAACGGCAGATGGTATTTAATTTGGATAAATGCGGTATATTGCATTTTGGTAAAACAAAATGGGCAGGACTTATAGAATTAAATGTAGGGCCTTGGGCAATGCTGCAGAACAGAGAGACCGAGGGGGTTCAGGTACATAATTCTTTGAAATTTGCATCAAATACAGATGGGGTGGTTAACAAAATGTTTAGCACGCTTGCCTTCATTATTCAGACCTCTGAGTATAGGAGTTAGGACATCATGTTGAGATTGTAGAGGAAATTAGTGAGTATCTTCTGGAGTATTGTGTCCAATTCTAGTCGCCCTGTTATAGGATGGATATTATTTAAACTAGAGAGGGTTCAGAAGAGATTTACCAGGATGTTGACGGGAATGGAGGGTTTGAGTTATAAGGATTATATAAATGGGTTGGGACTTTTTTCACTGGAGCATAGAAGGTTCAGGAGTGACCTAAAAGAGGTTCATAAAATAATGAAGGGTATAGATAAGGCGAATGGCAAGTGTATTTTCCAGAGGGTGGGTGGTTTCAAGACTAGAAGGCATATTTTTAAGGTGAGAGGTGAAAGATTTAAGGAAGACATGAGGGGGCAACTATTTTTTACACAAAGAGTGGTTCGTGTGTGGAATAAACTTCCAGAGTAAGTGGTAGATGTGGGTACAGTTACAATGTTTAAAAGACATTTGGATGAGGACATGATTAAGAAATGTTTGGAGGGATATGGGCCAAGATCAGGCAGGTGGGACTAGTTTAGTTTGGGATTATGGTCAACAAGGACTGATTGGACCGAAGGGTCTGTTTCCGTGCTGTATGACTCTGTGACTCTGTATCCTGAGAGAGACCAGCCAAGAGTTCTTTTTGAACAGTAGGGTCTGGAGTCACAAATGATGACTGGTCAAGCAGGCAAGGAACTGCTGAGTAAGCAAATTGAGTGCTGTCCAAGAACAGGAACTGCATGCCTTGGTTAGTGTAGCACAGTCCCAAGCTGAACCTTATATCTACCCACAGAATACAACACTGTAGATTAATAGGATGCGTTGCAACATACAGGTCCCATTTATCACAGTTCAGATTCAATGCTTAAAATTCGGCAACAGAAGCCAGTGACAATGCGAGTTGCAGTAAATTTAAGACCATTTAGAAATGTTTCACATCAGCTCATTTCCCTCCAACCTTTTCCTTCCTTTGATTTTAATCTGTGATGAATTAGAAGTCACAGGAAACAATTGCTTCCCCAGCTGAGGAGCGTTAATTTTCAGCACAATGTGATGGTTTGCACGTTCAATCACGAACGCAAGTCTCTAATTATAACCAAGGCGTCTGCTTGTTGCAGGGAGCTGGCAAAGTGCCCAGGTACAGCGTAAATTATCCAAGGGGGCGGTTTGGCCTGCTGCCACTTTAATGGGCACCTCTACCAGGCAGATAGTTTACTGTTTATTAATTACAGCAAACAAGGAAGAACTAAAATGTGGAGATTAATCTCTTGAACAACGGGGGACCCCTTCCACCATTTACAACGTTCTTTCTCATTTGCATTTGTTATGCCACCACTAGCTACATGTCCAAAAGAAACCCCCTTCCTGACGTCCCTACCATTGGGGAAAGGTGGAGTGCATTGATATTGACTGTTGCTGTCTTTTTCTAAGGCTTGGATTGAAATCAAAATGCAGAAGGAGGCCATTCAGCCCATTTTGTCTCATTTGCCCCATTCACTTCAAAGAACAACCATCCCTCATTACAAGAGACATTTTTGATGGATAGGATTTACTTCCATTCGTTGTCACTGTGCTGGGGAAGGAGTGTGAATGTCTTTGATTCTATTTTATCCTCACTCTCTATTTTATCAGCCTGTGAATAATTAGTGTCAATCTGTCATGACAAATCTTATGGTGTTGCTGACGTAGTTCTCTCTTCCTGATTTCAGTCATGTATAGCGATTGTACGCACAGTGATTTCCTGCAGAGCGTGTTGAGTACGGAGTATTGATATTGGTGGGCAGGCTGTAGTCACTGGCTTGGATACATGGACATAAGGAATAGGATCTAGACTATGCTGTATGAGAAACCTTCTCTACCAATCAATATGGTCGAGGCCAATGTCTACTTCAACTCCAGCTTCCCACCTGATCCCCAAATCCCTTGTCCCTTTTGTGCCTAAACATCTATCTGGACTTGAACCTGTGATGATTCAATGGCTTTAACAGGTTATTTTGTCCTGGTTCCTCTTAAGAGAACAATTGAACAGTAGTGAGCAGTCTACGAGAAGTGAACAGCTTGTGAGGCCTTGGGT
Organism: Rhincodon typus; assembly: GCF_021869965.1. Lineage (NCBI taxonomy): Eukaryota > Metazoa > Chordata > Chondrichthyes > Orectolobiformes > Rhincodontidae > Rhincodon > Rhincodon typus. The sequence goes on from NC_063346.1 coordinate 55,980,687, forward strand.
TGCTGTTGCTAAGTTGGAACAATAGAAGCAGCTTGAATGGGTGGTGTCAAGCTCCCACTCACGGAGCCAGGATTTTTAGTTCCTTTCGTTAGCAAAAGCTGCTGGGGTTGTGAGAAGCTGCTACATCTCTCTTTGCTACATCTGAAAACTGGATTTCGCTGCGTCTCTCAGAATTATCTTTTGATGTTCTTTCCTCCTGGATTGAGAACTGCATGTGATACAGTCTGTTTTCTGAATGTGCCCTTTTTGCCAAGGGGTGTGTTTATGGGATGTTACTGGACTGGAACAGTTAATTAGTAATAGTTACTGTAGCTATCATTTTGTTAAACATTCCAATAAAATTACAGCTAAATTAACTCTTTTCTTTACTCTTTCATTTGTTGTATTTTAACTGCGGTATATGAATCAATTGTGTTTTTCTTAATGTTGAGTAGTTTGATCAATCAAATTGCATCTTGAACACAACACCTTACATTTACCTTTAAAATAAGGAGAACTTTAAGGTCTAGGCTAGAGACAAAAAAACTGCAGATGTTGGAATCCAAGGTCGACAACCAGGAGGCTGGAAGAACACAGCAGGCCAGGCAGCATCTGGAGGAAAGGAGCAATCCTTTGGGTATTACCCTTCTTCAGGACTGGATGTGGAGGTAGGGGGAGCTGCAGATAAAAGGCGGGGGGGGGGGGGGAATGGTGGTGATAGGTGGACCTCGTGACGCAGCTATTTTGGAGTTGTCCTCCGCTGACTTATCTGAAAGACTTCTTCTGTCTGCACGATGACAAGGCTTTTTTGCAGGTTTAAGTTATCTGGCATGATGTTCTGCTACTTAGACTGGGTTGCATTGTAGAGTTTCTACACTCTGGCAATCTAAAGGTGTCTTGCCATTGTGATTCAAATAGATAGGTTTGCCTCAAGATGTCATTCTTTAAGTCTCTCCTGCATACAATTCTGGTCACCCAGCTATAGGAAGGATGTTATTAAACTGGAAAGGGTGCAATAAAAATTTACAAGTGTGTTACCGAGACTGGATGGTGTGAGCTATAGGGAGAAGCTGAATAGCCAAGGTCTCTTCCCCAGGATAGGGGAGTCCAAAACTCAAAGGCCTAGGTTTAAGGTGAGAGGGGAAAGATATAAAAGGGACCCGAGGGGCAACTTTTTCACACAGATGGTGGTGCGTGTATGGAATGAGCTGCCAGAGGAAGTGATGGAGGCTGGTACAATTACAACATTTAAAAGACATTTGGACAAGTATATGATACAAAAGGCTGGGAGAAATATGGGCCATATGCAGGCAAATGGGACTAGTTCAGTTGAAGAAACCTCGTCACCATGGACATGTTGGGCTGAAGGGTATGCTTTCCTGATGTATGACTCTATGACTCTTGACTACAGTGTCTAACTAGGATAAGCAACCATGACCACAGGGCTCTCTTGGTTCCCTAACTGAGGTCTTTCTGTTATCATGAGCACAAAAATTGGAAGAGTGATCCTAAATTATTTTTCTTTTCACAATAAAATTGAACTCTCTTGTCTATTTTTAAAATGGACTCTTGTTGATATTAAACCAGCTGTTATCAGCCTTACAATTTACAAGTTTTAGCTATAGCCTATAAATCTCCAGAAACATTTAATGGAAGCTAATCCATCAACTTTGTGGAATTTCATGCATAATTGTGAGGGGCAGTGTAACACAGTGAGTCAATGATAGCACAGACTGTCTGTTTCTGAAGTTGATCTGATAGCAATGGTGGGAGGGTGGCGTAATCATAACTTATAATGCAGGAAGTAGCGCTAACAACTGCACAGATGCCTTGTGCAACACACAAAGGTTTTGACCAGAGACATTGAAAGCAATTTATTAGGCTGAACCACCTCATTTAAGAATTCTGTCGCATGATGAAATCCTCTTTCCTTAACAGCTTTAATCATAAAGCATTGAACTGTGTCCTAAACCTGTTTCTTTAAACATCAGAATGGACAGCAAGCAAATCCAGCATTAGCTAAAGTCAGACTCCAGTTATGATCCCACTTGAAACCTCATTTCTGGAAAATATCCCATTTGCCTGAGGGTGGGTGAAATTCCAGGCTACGTGCATCATATTACTGCATGTGTAACTGTAATTATTTCTATTTGAGTGTCTATGAAATGGAATTCTGCCCAAACAGTCAACTACAAGTATTGGGCATTGCCACACTCGTCTCTGATTTGCATGAATTAATGCTCTTTTATTTTTGAAGAAAAAGCTATTCACAATTGTAACGTATTTTCCTTTTCTCGTTTCTTTCTTCCTTGTATGCTTGTGTGATGTGGCAATTCCGGTGTTGGACTGGCGTGGACAAAGTCAGAAGTTACAAGACCCCAGGTTATAGTCCCAAAAGTTTTGTTTGAAATCACAAGCTTTCAGAGCGCTGCTCCCTCATCGCCTAATGAGCATTCCTTCATGTAAATCAGAGACGAGTTTAGCAATGTCAAATACTTGCAGTTAGCTGTTTGGGCAGAATTGAAAAAAAACACAGTCAAATTTTAGCTTCTGAAACAGAATGAGTGGTGTATCGAAAAGGGTAATGTTTGCACTTATATTCCATGGTCATGTGCCCCAAAAACAATGCCTGCGATTCTGTGAACTGTGTAACTGGTTCTCAGGTAACCGAACAGCTTCAAGGTAGGAGATAACAAGGTGTAGAGCTGGATGAACACAGCAGGCCAAGCAGCATCAGAGGAGCAGGAAAGCTGACGTTTCGGGCCTAGACCTTTCATCAGAAATGGGGGAAGGGAAGGGGGTTCTGAAATAAATAGGGAGAGAGGGGGAGGCGGATAGAAGATGGATAGAGGAGAAGATAGGTGGAGAGGAGACAGACAGGTCAAAGAGACAGGGATGGAGCCAGTAAAGGTGAGTGTAGGTGGGGAGTTGGGGAGGAGATAGGTCAGTCCAGGGAGACCGGACAGGAGGATGGTTTGGGCACTATAGCATTTTCTAATTTGATTTTTGGGGAACACAATAGATTAAGTTTAACGGGTTATAACAGTAATGGTCAGCTCAGCTGAATAAGCAAGCACTTTACAGAAAAATCAGGATGAAATGCCCCGTGTTCAGTGGGTGCTCAGACAAGAAATAGGCCAAATTGGTCAAAAGCCTCTAAATATAGGGGTCTATTCTAAACATCTGAATGTTACAGATACCTATAATTATCACAAGACTGGCAGGATGAACTTCATTGGAGGGTTCTGAAGGTTCATGAAAGGTACACCAATGTATTGTTTGTCAAACATGTTCAGCCTCTTTGGGAGTTTAGTAACAATCAAAATGGGCATTTTGAAACAGTTTGCAGGGATTCTGCCAATGTTACCTTTGACAATGTACCAATTGTACCAATGTTACTGTCCATGCTGGATGACTAATCCCAGATCAGCACTGGCTTGATCACACGTACAGAGGGGTATACGTGAGCTGTACGCCCCTTCGTTCCCCGCTGTGAGGCTAGACGTTGGCTAACACATCAGAAGTTGCATCTTTTCCCCTTAGCGTCTGACCACACTGCACGCCTGAGGAGAAGCTGGGCTCACTATTAAGAGTCTCAGTCGGGGAACATGCGATCCTATCATTCTCTTGGCTGAGTGGAAGCAGGGAGCTGGAGAGGGCGTCGCAGTTTTCCTGTGTTCGAGTGAAAGGCGGAATGCCGGGATGAAAGGGATCTGTGTTGTTTTTTCTGTGAATTAAAATAAAGAATTAAATGCCAGAGCTTTGTGGATACAGCTGGATGAATCAAATCTTGGTATGTAAGTTTAAAGTAAGACAAATTCTTCCTGTGGATTGGGAGGATTCAGTTTCGCTGGGGTATTTACAATGTCAGGATAGAATTTAATTGAAAGATACCATTTGTGCATGTTATTCTTTACTGAAGGCTCCTGCATTGTACTATTTGCTTGTTTATCAATTATCAGTGTGCTACTCAGATCCTTTGTGATTTTACAGCAAAGTTAGTTTGAGCATTTCATAATCCTGTACAATTACCAATATTTATTCTGTTCAAGTCTGACCACTCACAACAGTTCAAGTTTAGGCTGGTTAGCACTGCTGCCTCACAGCGCTAGGGACCTGGGTTCGATTCCACCCTCGGGCCACTGTCTGTGTGGAGTTTGCACATTCTCCCCGTGTCTGCGTGGGTTTCCTCCCACAGTCCAAAGATGTGCAGGTTAGGCAGATGGGCCATGGGAAATGTGGGATTATGGGGATGGAGTGGATCTGGGTGGGATGCTCTATAGAGGGTTGGTGCTGGGCTGAATGGCTTCTTTCTGTAGGAATTTGATGATAGTGGCTTCTTTAAAAAAAGCATTACATCCTTGTAATCATGTTTCCCTAATGGCTGTGAGATCACAGGATGGCATGGTGGCTAAATTGCCCAGGGATGTACAGGCTAGATGGGTTAGCCATGGAAAATGTGGGGTTACAGGGATAAGATTGGGGGACTGGGGCTGGGTCTGGGTGGGATGCTCTTCAGAGGGTCAGTGTGGACTTGATGGGCCGAATGGCCTGCTTCCGTGCTGTAGGGATTCTATGACTTGATCATATCCATTTATGTTGATTTGCACCATCAGATCATCTACCTTATTCTGAATGCTTCGTGCATTAAGGTACAAAGCTTTTAAGCTTGTTCTACTATCAACTTTCCCTACACTTTCGTAGTTCCTCTGTATAATACTTCATTCACATGTTCTATCCTTTCCTTGTATTTTCATTTTTTTTTAAACAGGGGTTGCAGTTAGTTTAGTTGGCTGGGCAGCTGGTTTGTGATGCAGAGTGATGACAACAGCATGAGTTCAGTTCCCACACAGGCTGAGGTTACCATGAAGGACTCTCCTCCTCAACCTCTCCCCTCACCTGAGGCTTGGTGATCCTCAGGTTAAACCACCCCCAGTCATCTCTCTCCAATGAGAGATCAGCTCTAAGGTCCCCTGGGATTATGGTGATTTTCTTTGCCATAATCCTTTGAAATATGCTTATGCCCTCCTTACCACTCGTTCTCCAACACATTTTTGTATCATTAATAAAATTGGCTACATTTGGTCATTAATATAGGTTGTGGCCCCTGCACCGATCCCTGTGATATTCAACACGTACAGTTTGCCAAGTTGAAAGTTACATAATTATCCTGAGTCTTCATTTCCTGTTGTTTATCCAGTCCTTTGCGATGCTAATATGTCATCCTCTTTTCTTGTCCAATGATATTTTGGACGGCACATTATTGATTGTAATTTGAAATCCAAATACACTACATCTACTGGTTCCCCCTTATGCATCCTGTTTATGCCCCCCTCAAAGAATTGCATGATTTTCTTTTCACAAACAATTCTTCACGTGTACAGATAATGTTTCAATGATGTGACCTCAGACATGAGCAAGGCAACAGCTGTATCTGTCTCTCTAGGGTCATCTTGAAGGAACCCGCTCAGATGAGGCTAATGATGGGAAGATTGGTTGGGAAGTGAATACACAACATGGTAATTAATGAAGCTTGTGAATTGAAACAGCCTGGATTTCTGCAGCGGTGCCTGAGTTATTAGTACTTGCTGAGTAAAAACTGATGCTCTCTGCCTTCAAATCAAAAGTCATTTGAGTTTTCATTGCCTGTAACCATCTCACAGACTCATGATGTCTGTACCATTTTGTACGTTCAATCGACGTTGGTCAAACTTTTCGTGGCCTCTCCTTTAACTGAGGGTAAGGTGATGCCCCTGCTGACCTATTATTAACAGAGATCAGTTCCGTTGAAATTTCACAGTGAGCAATTTCTTTTACGTTCCGTCAGTAGTTCACAGAGAGGGTGAGAGCTGTGCTGACACACACTCATTAGCACTTCTTGTGACTGGTTGATGTTCCTATTGTAGAATACGGGCCTGCCTGCTGGAGAGGAGGTGATCAATCACAGAGTTATTGCAAGGCTTTTACTCTGTGTGTACTAAGTCAGTAAGGCCTGCAATGAGTTGGGACTCTGTCTTTACATCCTTGTGTCCATGCTCCAATCCCATTAAGAACGATCAGAACAAATTTCACCTTAACACAGTTTCGAGTGAGCATCCGTCCACAGTATAAAATTGTTGTTAATTCTGCACAAACTGGCACTACATTGGCAGTCTCTGACTCCACAAGGATGGGCGAAGCAATTAAAGCATTCACATAGTTCGAATGAAAAGACGCTAGGCAGCTCTCCTAAAGCATGAGGTATACTTTGCACTATTGTGGAGCATTTCTGAAGAAGAGTCCCGACATGAAACGTCAACTTTCCTGCTCCTATGATGCTGCCTGGCCTGCTGTGTTCTTCCAGCTCCACACTGTGTTATCTCTGACTCCAGCATTGGCAGTTCTCACTATCTCTCTCTGTGGATTCTAATCACCTTGTTTAATCTGTTTGAAGAGGGGAAAGTTCTAAACAATTTCTCCCCATCTGTGAGCTAAACTCTAAAGACATCAGAATCATGCTGCATTGCAGAGCAGCCAAGTATACATTTACTTTACTTTAGTCTGATCAATTAAAGGTTAAATCAGTGAAGGATCAGCATTAAACAGGCAACAGCCAGAGACGAGGTAACAATGTTTGGCTTACAACTAGCAAACATCAGACAATGTTCGGGGAAATATTACTGAGACATATCTCGGAACAGTAAAAGGAAAAAAACTGACCACTTAAATATGGAGTTCATATATAAACCAAACAGTCTGTAATGTGGACAGAGGAAAACGTAAAAGAAAGACTGATTTTAAATAGATACAACAAGAGAGTACAAGTTAGAAAATTGTGATGGCCTATGCTAAAATAGATTAAATGGCATATTAGACATGCATAGAGGATGCTGGAGATTATAATTAAATCTATTAAGCATAAAACTGCAAAACTTCTTCCACTGCATTTGCATAAGCAAGAGAGCAGTCGCTCAGGAAGTTTGAACTTCAAAGCATAGAAGTGCCAGATGAAAACAAGGGAAGCTTGTTGAAATATTAAATACATCTAGAAATATTTATGAACCAGAGAGAATATTAAATCAGGTGCGACTGCTGCAGAGGCGTATCAACAAACAACTGTGGCTCTGTACCAAGTTGCTAAGCAAGTTTTCTTCTTGAGAACTGCGCTACCTGGCACTGCTAGTATTGTTCAGTTAGTGGAGGCACACAACAATGGCACTACACTGATGGAAGTGCTTCTTTACTCAGTCATGAAGATGTGGCTCATGTGGTCACAGGAGGAACGGGAGCTGAAGATTTTCAAGCTGGCAATAAAACGCAAGAAACATGAACTCAGGTCAAACACAGCATTGTCATTTTACTCCAGATTGGTGACCAATATGTGCTTGTGGATTAGATAAGAAAATCTGATCTTCTTCTACCCAGGAGAGAGAGAAAAATCACTTGAAAAAAAATGACATAGAAATATTGACGGAAAGAAGAAATAGCATATGGAAAGACAGAAACAGGGAGAAAGGGACAAATAGAGAGAGAGAAAAAAACTGTTATATGAAGTGCAGAGGGAAGAGAGACATTGAACAGGAGACAAGGAAACATTATGTTTTGAATAGCCACAAAGTATGTTACGGTCAGGGAAGTCCCAAGCCATGGAGAAGCTGAATAGGCTGGGGCTATTTTCCCTGGAACGTCAGAGGCTAAGGGGTGACCTTATAGAGGTTTATAAAATCGTGAGGGGCATGGATAGGGTATATAGACATGGTCTTTTCCCAGAGTAGGGGAGTCCACAACTAGAGGGCATAAGTTTAAGGTGAGAGGGGAAAGATTTAAAAGGGACCTAAGGGACAACTTTTTGATGCAGAAGGCGGGGTGTGTATAGAATGAGCTGCCAGAGGACGTGGTCAATGCAGGTACAATTACAACATTTAAAAGACATTTGGATGGGTATATGAATAGGAAAAGTTTAGAGGGATATGGGCCAAGCATAGGCAAATGGAATTAGTGCAGTTTAGGAAATTAGGTCAGCATGGATGAGTTGAACCAAAGGGTCTGTTTCCGTGTTATATGACTCTGAAACTAAGTACAATTTGAAGTGCAATTGATGTTTTAATGTTCAGCGACAAATGGTAGGAAACAGTAACGTGATTGTGAGCAGATTATCTTTTTGCATGAGGAGTTAATTTTAGCTAGGACACGGGTGGGTGTGGGGGGCAGGGGGTCTGCAATTCCCCTGCCCTTCGTTAAAGCAGTGTCCCAGGATCCATTCCATTCACTGGAGAAGCCAGCCCGCGTTTTACAGCTCAACTGGAAGGCAGCACCTCAGGCAGTGCGGCACTCCCCTCAGTCCTGCGCTGCAGCATCAGCTTAGAATGGTTTCTCTAGAAGGGCAGGAAGGTAAACAGAATGACAAAGAAGGGAGTGAGAGAGACAGACAGGCACAGAGAGAGAGAGACAGACAGACAGACAGAGAGAGAGAGACACACACAGAGAGAGAAAGTGAGAGAGAGAAAGAGGAAAAGAGCGACACAGAAAGAGAGAGACAGAGACAGACAGAAAGAAAGAGAGAGAGAGTGAAAAGTAAGATAGAGAGAGAGAGAGAGAGACAGAGAGAGAGAGATAACAGCTTTCACTTTGCCAACTTACAGAAGTTGCCTGAAGTGACCAATGTCAGAGCTCAGCTTGCACTATAAGCTTCATGCTCTGTTTGACTGGCCTGCAATGTTTGCTCTTCTGGTCTTCTATCCTCTGAAAACGTTCCCAAGAAAGTTGCTGACATTGAAGCAATCAGCAGGGCAGTTTCAAATAAATGTGTTTGTTTCAAAGAATTGTGTCAGATACTCAGGACAGTAATCACACAGCAACAATGGGATTGATTGGTCTTGTACTTAAAGGCACCTTATCTTGTAACCATTCAATGGGGGCCCTTTGACAATTAATCTGTGTCAGAAAGCCTTTCCAAAAAATTTATCCAGGAAAAAGCCTAATGTACTGTTGTGCAACATTAATGCCCACAATTTGCACTCAATCACCAGTGAATTGCACAGTCAGCCCCTGATTCCATAAGGTTACAAATGTTATGCATCACTGTCACAGGTCATGGCACATACCAACAGAACAGAGATGAGCTTCAGCAGGAAGATTGGGACTGGTTCTGGGCATTACACTTTAGCAGGGAGGTGAAACCGGAGACAGTGTGCAGATGTAACTCTCACGGATGAGAAACTAAGGTAATCCGGAGAAGCTCGGTCTGTTTCCCTTGTGGAGGAGAAGGAAGAGAGGAGAGATGAGAGACATTTACAGAATTATGAGAGTCTGGACGGAGGAGATTGCGAAAGGATTGAGCAAAAAGGTGGCACAGATTTAAAGTAATTGACCAAACAATCAGAAGTGTTGCGAGAAAAACTCTTGTTCAAGGACCAAGTGGCTAGAGTTTGGAATAAGCTGCCTGAGAATGAATGATTTTTACAACCCTGTGTATTTTGCTGTGAGAAATACAATAGATAAAGTGGAAAGCTTTTATTCGTCGCCAAACTACGGCGACATTTTGATAGTTTAAGGATAAGAGAAAATTGATAAAAAGTATAGCTTACAGAGAAGTCCACCAAAGTTGGAGTTATCACAGTGTGGAGCTGGATGAACACAGCAGGCCAGGCAGCATCAGAGGAGCAGGAAAGCTGACGTTTCAGGTCAGAAGATTTTCTGAAGAAGGGTCCTGACCCGAAATGTCATCTTTCCTGCTCCCTGATGCTGCCTGGCCTGCTGTGTTTCTTCAGCTCCACACTGTGTTATCTCAGACTCCAGCATTGGCAGTTCTTACTATCTCCACCAATGCTTGAGTTCTGAGCTGGCTCAGAACTACCACACACTTTGCCAGGCACAACTAACGTCCAAGATGCTGATCCTGAGGTGCCATCTTTTGCCGCTGGGCCAATTCAGCCCTGCCACCGCCTGCGTCAGGCATACCAATGTTGGAATCTCTCGCCAACGCCTGCTTCGATATTGCCATGAAGCCCTTCTGCTGCCAGCAAGCAATGGGTGAGAGCCGAGTGTAGGCTGGAAGCAGGCTCCAAGCAAAGCTTTCTCGTGGGAATTAGACTGTGAATTGGAAAGGAATCAGGTGCGGGTAACAAGGTAGGGAGAAGGTATGGGAGTGAAACTACGGTGAAGTGCTGTCTGGGGAGTAGGGAGGAGGGTCCTCATGCCCTGGGACAATTGTCGGAAGTGAGCCCCGGAATTGGAAAAGCGGTCAGTGTCCAAGGACCATCTCTGCTTCAGGATTGTGCTTCCATTATACAATCATCATCACATCCTTCAGATTGTGACCTCCCCAGGCAATAAAAACAGGATTAGACCCACTCAGACACATTACAGGTACATCAGTCAGCCTGGGCGTAGCAGCTGGAATTTAAAAAATGTCTAGAGTTTGAAGGCACTCCGCGCCCAATATATACATTAAGGAGCTAGGGTTCCTGTGACAGACTGGTAGTGTTCCTATCTCTGAGCCAGGAGTTCTGGGACCAAGTCCCATCTGCTCCAGAGGTGCATCAGAACATCCTTGAACAGCTTGGTTTAAAATTAACCGCTAATAAGGAGATTTCTTCTGAATGATCCCATACAGTGACTCACTCATGCTCACGCGCTTTCCAATTATTTATCCTACATCTTTATAAACGGTGGAACGGTTGGGTCGCAATATCCAACATGAAGAGACGCTATTTGTGTGAAAAGAAAAGGGAGGAGACCACACAGAACAATAGGGCAGCTTATCAATAAGGTCAAGTCGGGGAGGAATATTGAACTGAATTTTCCAGCTTTGAAGTTAGTGTGGGTATCATTCACATCCTCCTGGGTCATGTCGGCTCATCAGATCAAGCATCAGATAGTCAAGAGGTGACCATCTGCTGTTTGGGATAGAAATACAATACTGTACGCCAATGGGTCTACTGGCTTGCTGTAGTCATGTGACCTCTACCAGGAAGCATTGACTGGGGGCTGCCATCTTTAATCTTGTTCGATAAAGATGGTATTGGATTGAAATCATGCTGAGAGCAGGGTTGAGATTGAGTGTTGGACATCTGTAGGGAAGCCCAGTGACTGACAATTTAATACAGCGGTGTACAGAGCTGTGAAAGCATCATATAAACATGCTGAAGAGAAGCAAAGAAGCAACACATAGCTGGAACACTAGCAAAGGCACAATAGTTTCCTCTCTTAGTACTGGTCAAAATAAAAGGCGATTTGAAACAGCACTGGCAGTTCTTTTGCATGTAATAACAAAAATATGTAATTGCAACCGATTTACTTGACAAGCCAGAGCAGCTACACACTGCTTCAGTCTTATTTTATTAAATTAATTTATGGGCATCGTTGGCTGGACCAGCACTTATGGCCCATCCATAGCTGCCCTTGAGAAGGTGGTGTTGAGCTGCCTACTTCAACCGCTACAGTCCACCTGCTGTGAGGTGACCCACAATGCCATTAGGAAAGGTATTCCAGGGAATTTATCACTGTTGGGAAGAGACCAGCTGACTTCAACAAAAACTGGGGAGCAACAATGGACCTCAGTTCACGGGTGAAGAATTTAGCCACTTTGTAAAGGATTGGGAAATTGGACACAACGGATCCATCCCCACACTATTCCCAGTCAAAAGAAACACACAGGAATTGAGCAGATACACAAACGTGAACAAGGTAATCTTCAAATTGAGAAACTTACTTACAGGCAGCATAGAGAGCACAAAGACAAATGTCACACTGTATCCATAAACACACCCTTGGCAAAGGCAAATTCAGTAAAACGGATTGTCTCACATACAATTGTAGCAGCAGGAAGCGAACCCCTACTTTTAGCTGTAGGGGTGAGGGAGAGACAGAGACAGAGGGAGAGAGAGACAGAAAGAGAGAGAAGTGTAGTAGCTTTCACAGCCTGAGCAGCAATTGAAAGCTAAACTACAAATCCTGGCTCTGTGGGAACTTCACCACACCCATTCAGGCTGCTCCTATTGTTCCAACATTTTTAAAACAAAAACAACGGCCTCACAAGCTGTTTACTTTATTGGCTTGAAGCAGACTGATCATCACCTCTGTCTCAAAAGCTCTTCATAAAAACGACAAAACACACCTCTTAAAGCCACACTGACACCACAATAATTTCAGCGGCTGGCACACTGACATTGCCATGCTGAGCTGATTGGCACACTTGGTTTGTGGAAGTAAGAAGCAGTCCATCATGCCTGATTTTCCTCAGACTCATGATTCCACCTGTTACAAAGTTGGCACAGTACTTGTGGATTGAAAGGCAGGACGTTCAAATTTGTTTGTAAAATGAAGGGGAGGGGTGCGAAGAGTGCATGGTCTCTTCAAAAGATGTGGTTTTTTTAGGCTTGGAGGTTTAAAAAAATGTCTGCAGGCAGCAACAGTTGCTCAGAGAGTTCTGAAATTTAAACATCGTACCAAAAAGCATTTTTACCATTCACGTCCCATGAATGAATAAAAAATAGGCATATGCCTTAGCAGCAGAATAAGTGGTACAGCATCCACCCGCAACGTAAGAATCTGTCGCAAGCCAGGCCAGTGAGATTGAAACAGATTTTTTTGAATTTCGCCAATTAATTTAAACCAGGTCCTAGATACCAAAGCCCAATTAAATTTAAATCTGCTGGTTTTGACAACCTCGGACGAATCCTACTCTAAGAAATTAATAGGTGATCGAGGGCATAAAAGAACAATGTATTTGAAAATCGGTGTGAGCGCAAACTACCATCTGTTAAGAGTCAGCTCTCAACAGCCATCATCTCTAAAGAAAGAGAAAATCACTGGCTCTCACAGAAATGTCTAAGATCTCGGAGTAAGCACTATCTAAATAAAAGGTACTACAGCACTCTTAGCTAATATTCCTATCAAAAGAATTCAATGGAGGAAGGTGTTCCTGACTGGCGGATAGCAGAGAAGGCAAAGAATATTCTGGAAATCTTATTCTGGCTGTAATTTTGAGAGATTAAGCTTTAATTTATTTATTTTATTAATTTGGTTTCTATAAGTGGGACTGATATCTATTGGAACAGCATACCATTAGAATTGTGTTTTATTCAGGAATAGTTAATAGTTAAGGGGGATTTGTTTGGTTTGTTGGTAGTTCTATTAATTTGTTAACTGTTGAAGTTAGATAAATAAATTGCTACTTTCATAGATTCCCTACAGTGTGGAAACAGGCCCTTTGGCCCAACAAGTCCACACCGGCCCTCAGAGGATCCCACCCAGGCACATTCCCCTATAAACCACATAATTCTACACATCCCTGAACTCTACAGGACAATTTCCCATGGCCAATCCACCTAGCCTGCACATCTTTGGACTGTGGGAGGAAACCCACATAAACACAGGGAGAATGTGCAAACAGACAGTTGCCCGAGGGTGGAATCAAACCTGGGTCCCTGGTGCTGTGAGGCAGCTGTGCTAACCACTGAGCCACCATGCCACCATTTCTGTGCTTGTTGATTATAAAGTGAATATCAGGGATTTCTTTCATTTAAGCACTCCTTTAATGGCTTACGAGATGAGGCGAGATTCTCAGGATGTTTTGGTTTTAGAAGGGGCAACTCCTTTGTAACATACCACATGGTCAAGAGCTGGGACAGTGCAGTGCCCCATGTCACTGATTCCAGTCAGCTTTTCCCTTAGGCCTCAGGTTAAATGTAGGGGATACTGAGTAACTTTGTTGTATAATTGCAACTGGCTGCACTATTCACATCCAGGGCTTACCATTGACCAGAAACTCAACTGGGTTCACCATATAAACATGGTGGCTACAAGAATAGGTCAGAGGCTAGGAATCCTGCAGAGAGTAACTCACCTCCTGACTCCCCAAAGCTTGTCCACCATCTACAAGGCACAAGTCAGGAGTGTGATGGAATACTCCCCACTTGCCTGGATGAGTGCAGCCCCAACAACACTCAAGAAGCTTGATACCATTCAGGACAAAGCAGCCCACTTGATTGGCATCATATCCACTAACATTCACTCCCTCCACCAAAGATCCTTTGACTGTATCTTCCAAACCCACGACCACTTCTGTCGAGAAGGACAAAGACAGCAGATACATGGGAACTCCACCATCTGCAAGTTCCCCTCCAAGCCACTCACCATCCTGACTTGGAAATACATCGCCGTTCCTTCACTATCACTGGCTCAAAATCCTGGAATTCCCTCCCTAAGGGTCAACCCACAGCACAAGGACTGCAGTGGTTCAAGAAGGCAGCTCACCACCACCTTCTCAAGGGCAACTAGGGACGGGAAATAAATACTGACCCAACCAGTGATGCCCATTCATGTCCCATGAATGAATAAAAAATAGGCATATGCCTTAGCAGCAGAATAGGTGGCACAGCATCCGCACGCAGTGTAAGAATCTGTCGCAAACCAGGCCAGTGAGATTGAAAAATTGCTAGATGGAACACTTGCAACTTCATTACAAGGTTGCAGAAAGTGATTTGCATAATCACGTTGCCAAGGCAGAAGAGCCAGTGGTTCTGTTAAAATATTATGCCAGCTGTCACCCTATCAAACAGGAGAACTGGTCGCAGAAGATAAGCTGGCAGAGCAAGCTACTGTTGTAGGAAGTGGAAGATTGTTATGTTTCTTGGCTAAAGCAGGAAGATACTTTGAGACTATGTGGCAGGGAGAGCTTCATGGAAGAGAATTGAAGCAGTACCAATTGCACTGTGGACTGGCCATAGTTACAGTGTAGAAAGTCATTAATGATTTCACCAAAGGAACTGCTTATGATCTCTTGGTAACAACCCAGTGTCCAGTCATATTAGACATCAAAAGCCAGCACTTAGCAATATCTCCCTGCTCACAAGTTTGCATATGCAATGATTGAATGAGTTCATAGCAACTCAAGACTTAAGAGTAACTTCTATTTCACTGTGACTCCAAATGCGAGCTTAGGCAGAGAGGCCTGAGCTGATGAAAGTCTCACATGGTTTGTGTAGCAGAGAACAGTGTCTATCAGACAACACGTCACTGTTCTCAGAGAGGAACCAGTGTTACGTAGAAATGCTGCCGGTTTGAATAGAGATCCAACAAACTGCAAAAGCAGAATTGGTGACAGAAGATAGATGAAAAGGGAAGAAGAGTCGTCGGGGAAACGTTAAGAGTCGATTATAAATGTAAAACGGTTACATCGCTGCAGCCTCAGAGTTGCTAAAGTGGCATCCTGGTTACATCTGTATACGGTATTGCAAAGAGAGAGCTTGAGGGTAGCAGAGAGGTTAATTCATGAAGGCAACACAGGCCTTCCCTTAGCTCTGCATCGTTCTCCCCGTGGACTTCCTCCAGGTGCTCCAGTTTCCTCCCACAGTCTAAACATGTGCAGGTTAGGGTGGATCAACCATGCTAAATTGCCCATAGTGTCCAGGAATGTGCAGTCTAGGTGGGTTAGCCATGTTAATGCGGGGCTACAGGGATAAGGTGGGCTGCTCTTTGGAGGATTGATGCAGACTTGATGGGCTGAAGGATCTGTATGTGCACTGTAGGGATTCTATGATCCTATGGCAGTGGGCCAGGTTGATTCCAGTATACGGCTTTCAGAGGAAAATACTACCTGAACGTAGGAGTCTGGCTATGCCCTGGGGTGACTCATCCAGATGCGTCTGCATCATGGTACATATGGAGGAGACAAATCCTGCCCATGTGGGGTCCTGAGGCTTAAAATTCCCCTCAGCCCATTGGCTGCTGGAAGCCACATGTTATTTGCAGTGTTGACCGTTCCAGGGCACTCTCATGGTCTGCCTTCAAATGTTCTGTCCCCTCAGCGAGCACTATGCTGCCCCTCACGTTCCCAAGTCCTGTTCCCCCCACTGTCCGCTGAACTCCATTCATTGACACCTCAATTTTAAAACCCTCACCTTCCTTTTCAGATTCTGCCTTGGCCCGCTCTTGCCCCATTTCTGCAATCTCCTCCAACCCTTCAAAATCCTTTCCTCTAATTCTGACCTCTTGTACCTCCCTGATTTTAGTCACTGCATGGCTAGTTTCTGTGGTGGCACCCATACCCTCCAGGTACAAGGTAATTGTGAGCCCATGTGCCTTAGTATGAATGAGGGTAGCTACCTTCTGGTCTCACTACAGGAGTCTCTTTTAGCGCACAATGTACAGTTTATTACATCTCTGCAACTATTTACATGTTACCAAGAAATGGCATCCATTCTTCCAGAGATTCTTAATTCTGTCTCGTTCAAGTTCCTTTCCCCTCCAGACCTCATCACAGTGGGTGGTGTTTTTGACACTTGGACAGTACTAACCCCTTCAGACCTTCACGCGGGGATATATACCTATACAAAATCTTCGCCAAGAACGGATATCCCTGCAACTTCATCTGCAGATGCCTAAAAAAAACAGACAACAACAGGAGGACACAGTACACCCTAACACACTGACCACACTGCCCTTCATCAAGACCGTATCGGAGCTGACAACAAGACTGCTAAGATCACTAGGAATCATGATGGCCCACAAGCCCACAGCCTCTCTATGACAGACACTGACAAGGATTAAAGACCCCATTCCCACAACATGCAGGACCAATGTGGTTCACAAAATACCACGCAACGACTGTCACAAACATTACATCAGCAGCCAGAAAGGAAACTAGCTATCAGAATACATGAACATCAGCTAGCAGCAAAACGGCACGACAAATTCTCCTTAATATCTGTACACTCAGACAATGAAGGCCATCAGTTTAATTGGGACAAGGTAACCATAGTAGCCCAAGCCAAACATAGACACACACAGGAATTCCTAGAGGCATGGTTCTCCACCCATACTTCAATCAACAAACATATAGAATTGGACCCCATATACAAGCCCATACAGATCAAAACCGGAAATGTCAGTACTCACCATAACGGAACGGACAGTATAAATTCCAAGCAAAGTAGAACAACATCGCTTCCCCAGAGACCTCACTGATGATGTCACTGAGCATGGTGACGAAACGTCTGAACGAGAACAAGCCAGCTCGGCGAGCATGTCAACAACCTCACCCACAACCCGAGCTACAGATCTTTGCTAAAACTTTAAACTAGAAAGTTAATGAAAGTATCCTTTGAAATGCAGCCACAGTCTGTGGCTGGAGGCTGGATAGGAAGGTGAGGAAGAGCACAATCTGGTCTGCCTGGGAACTACACCAGTGAGATCTGTTATATGTCTCTGGGGATAGGTCTGGTGGTGAGCTTCAGCTGTTTGATCGAAATGTGTTGGCATTGGGACGTAAATTCAGCTCAGGAGAGGTTTTTAAAACTATGTAATTAATCTGCTTGGGTCAGGATGAGATCCTGTGTCTCACTCCTTAGCTCTCATGGCAGTATATGTGTGATCTGCCTCCAGCCCTTCTCCCTCTGTTTAGCTGCCCTGTGAGATAGTGCTCACAACCCAGGCTATCAAGCTGACTTCATTGGTACTTGAACAGAAATCTCTGCTTCATTGCACTGATAAGGATAAGGCAGAGAATGGAACACAGGACCATCCTACTCACATGTTTCATTATACAGCAAAACATTCCAACTGCTTCCATTCATTCTCTAAAATCGTCAGTATGCATAAATAATGCTCACCTAATAACGCTGTTAGAACTACATTACACTTTGTCGGTTATCTACAGCAAACCTGAGAGCATATTCCCAAAAGACTCTCCAAGCTTGGCTTCCAAACTATCTATGTCACATTTCCAGTTTCTATGACATTTACTCAAGCCTGTATCGCATAAGCTGCAAAATGAGTAATTCCCAAGGACTGTATCATTGAGAGGAGATTAATTACAACAGTTCAAAATCATAGATACAGGAAATATCATCATAATGGCCAAACTAATGGCTTACCCCATGATGATCACTCTCAGTAAGCAGCAACACTTTAAAATCCACCAAATGCTTCATAAAATTAACGTAGACTAGTCCCTCATTAGCAAGTGGACACTTCAAAAAGGAGCTCAAGGTAGTGTGTAGTTTTGGTCTCCTACTCTGAGGAATTCTTGCTACTGAGGAAGGCCAGCAAATGTTCACCAAACTGATTCCCAGGATGGCAGGATAGGCATATAAAGAAAGACTGGATCGACTGGGCTTGTACTCACTGGAGTTTAGAAGGGGGTTGTCTCATAAAATCCTGATGGGAGTGGACAGGCTAGATGTGGGAAGAATGTTCCTGATGTTGGGAAAGTCCAGAACTAGGGGTCACAGTCTAAGAATGAGGGGTAAGCCATTCAGGACTGAGATGAGGAAGAATTTCTTCACTCAGAGAGTTGTGAACCTGTGGAATTTTCTCCCACAGGAAGCTGTCGGGGCCAGTTCATTCAATACATCCAAAAGGGTGAAGGACATGGCCCTGTGGCTAAAGGGATCAAGGGGTATGGGGAGAAAGCAGGAGTGGGATACTGAGATTGCATGATCAGCCATGATCATATGGAATGGTAATGCAGGCTTGAATGGCCTATTCCTGCGCCTAATTTCTGTGCAGAGCCATGAATCACCACAATGGATTATTTTAAACTTTAATGTCATCTATTTCAGGTGTGTACCACTGATATCGATGGAAACATTGCAATTCAACAATTGGAATTCAATTACAATCAGGTTACGGTAGGTCATGATGTGCAAAACTAACAGATTGATAATTCTATTCAACCACTGAGAACCTAAGTGACAAAATAATGAAATTTAATAAGTATTAAAATCTTACACCACCACATAGCCTTGCAGGTACAATGGGTTAATACTGCACATCTTTCCAAAGTTCCATTTTAACTCTTGCCAGGGGCACTTCTATTCATGTTGAACACTGTTTAACACAGTCGTGAATTTTTGTTTACCACAGCCTAATTTTTGCTAAGTAAGTTTGCTAAATGCCCATTTTCCTGAACAGACTGTAGCTAAATGCAGTTCAAGCGCGCTCTGAGTGTCTCTGCAGTTTCACTCATTTGCAATATACTTTGATGCATAAATTGGCTTTCCCTACAGAAATCAATCCTAATTACAAAGCAGCGAATTTAAATAGCTTACTCGCTGATTCTGTGCGTCTGACCCACGTGAGGTTTGGCCAAATGACAACACTGAATGTTCCCTCTCAAGAAGTTCAAGAAATTAGGCAACTTCAAGGAGAATATTAAGGAGGATTTGCTGCACTGAGTGGCAGGTCATGTTTGGCAAGAGTGACAGAAGTTATGGGAGCAAGTATGTTTGATTATATTGAGGTCACATTGCACAAATGGCTTGAAGAACTTGCAATGGAATCTCATGACACCCGGAAAGGGAAGGCAGGGCTTCTGTATAAAGACAGGATTTTTGAAAGTGAACTACTCTACCGCTAGAATGTCAGCGTAGATTGGTGCACTCAATTCACTGGTTTGAGAGTTGAATGAGAGGCAAGCGTGATGTCCACTGAGCTACAACTGAGCATAAACGGGAGGAGTAAAGGCCTGTTGAGATACAGTCCCACCAATCGAAATGCAATGCTAGTTCACAAACCCATTTAGAAGAGGCAAAGCACAGTGTGTTTTATGGCTATACCAGCTCACTACACTGTAAAAGCTTCTACCGATGAAGGAATCTCTGTTACCATCCTCTAAGTTTAGGGATCTACACGTCCTTTTCTGTCTAGTGTTGGAGAGGACTATGACTACCTGGTCTAACTAGAAGAGTCTCTTGTAGCTAACAAGATATAGTGTACTGCATGTTAGTAACAAGTGACATTGCTATCAAATGGTTGGTATTTTTGATGGCTGGTTTGCGATGCAGAGTGATGCCATCAACGTGGGTTCAGTTCCCACTCAGGTTGAGGTTACTATGAAGGACTCTCCTTCCCAACCTCTCCCCTTGCCCATGGTGTGGTGACTGTGAGGTTAAACCATCACCAGTCATCTCTCTCTCTCCCTCTCCCTCTCCCTCTCACTGCAACTGTGGCAACTTTACCTTCAAACCGATCCTGGACAAGCCCAAGTGCTTGGCTCCAATTTGGGACAGCACGGTGGTTCAGTGGTTAGCACTGCTACCTCACAGCACCAGGGACCCGGGTTCGATTCCAGCTTTGGGCAACTGCGTGGGGTTTGCACATTCTCCCCGTGTCTGTGTGGGTTTCTCCGGGTGCTCCGGTTTCCTCCTCCGGTCCAAAGATGTGCAGGTTAGGGTGGATTGGCCGTGCTAAATTGTCCCATAGTGTCCAGGGATGTGTAGGCTAGGTGGATTAGCTACGGGAAATGCAGGGTTATAGGGTAGGGTAGGATGTGGGTGAGATGCTCTTCAGAGAGGGTCGGTGCAGACTCGATGGGCCGAATGGCCTCTTTCTGTACTGTAGGGATGCTATGATTGGCCATTGTCAGGGGTCTGGTCAACTTGCTATTGGTCATGAAGTATGTGCCCTCTGCCGCCAGGGGAGTAAGCCACGTTACATACTTCCTGTGTCTCTGTAGTGGCCAATCCAGGGGGAAAAGGGCTAACATAGACGTGGAGATGTGTCAGCATTAATCAGGGGTTTAGGCACCTCTCATCTGGCATTGTATGGCCTGGTCAGTCAAAGGGCTGAGCCATCGTCAATCTGTTGAGACCATCCACAGAAACATAAATGATCCCTTGTACCAATTTGAATACCGTGTCTCAGAATTTGATACGTGCGTGTTGTGGCTTGAAGTTTAATGGAGAATTGATAATTGAGGATATTGGCGAATTCTGCTTGATTATGTGCATAATGTCAATTCAAATACTCAAAGAGTTATGACAGTATGACTCCGTCCCCTCATAAATAAGTTAGATTGAAGCAGGAAAGAATTACAAGGAAAACCTTGAGAAAGAAAAGATTGTTTTGATTATTTATACGCCCGGGTTTAAAGAAAAAAGCCTGGAGCTGGCTGCAAAATATGAATGACTTGTCAAAGGCACGGTTGTAAAGTGAATCATACTGAAATCTGGACTTTTGATGGGCATAATAAATAGAAGTATAGAATACAAAAACTACAGCATATTTATGAACACGTATAGAACAGCTCAGCACCACAGCAGCTATAGTTTCCAATTCCGCGCAGCAGGCGTATGTGAAGTATTCACAGGCTGTTCAGAAAAGATTCACTAGAATGGTTTCAGGGATTAGGAATCACGGGCAAGCTGATGTGTTTCTGTTTCGAGCCAAGAATCCTGAGGGAGTCTTATGGAGGTGTCCATGGTTACAAAGGGTTTAGATAGAGTAAGTAAAAATTGTTTCCTTGGCTGAAGAATCAATCAAGAAGGCCTGGATTGAACTGAATTGAGAATTAATTGGCAAAAGAACCAGGGGCAACACAAAGAAACATATTCACTCAAGGAATGGTCCATCCCCAACATTGCGGAGGATACACATTCAAACCAGCGCTCAAAAAGGAAATTGGATAAGTACTTGGAGAAAAGATGAATGAGTAGAGTCATAGCAAACAGATCCTTCAGTCCAACTCGTCAATGCCGACCCAGATAAACTAAATTAATCGAGTCCCATTTGCCAGCATTTGGCCCGTATCCCTCTCAACACTTCCTGTTCATGTACACATCCGGATGCCTTTTAAATGTTGTAATTGTACCAGCCTCCAATGCTTCCTTTGACAGCTCATCTATACACGCACCACCCTCTGCGTGGAAAAGTTACCCCTCAGGTCCCTTTTAAATCCTTCCCCTCTCACCTTAAACCTATGCCCTCTAGTTTTGGACTTCCCTACCCTGGGGAGTAACCCCTTGGCTACTCACCCTATTCATGCCCCTCATGATTTTATAAACTTCTATAAGGTCACCCCTCAGCCTCCGACACTCCAGGGAAAATAGCCCCAGCCTATTCAGCCTCTCCCTATAGTTCAAACTCTTCAACCCCAGCAACATCCCTGAACATAGAACATAGAACATAGAACATTACAGCGCAGTACAGGCCCTTCGGCCCTCGATGTTGCGCCGACCTGTGAAACCAATCTGAAGCCCATCTAACCTACACTATTCCATTATCATCCATATGTTTATCCAATGACCATTTAAATGCCCTTAAAGTGGGCAAGTCTACTATTTTTGCAGGCAGGGCATTCCACGCCTTTGCTACTCTCTGAGTAAAGAACCTACCTCTGACATCTGTCCTATATTTATCACCCCTCAATTTAAAGCTATGTCCCCTCGTGCTAGCCATCACCATCCGAGGAAAAAGGCTCCCACTGTCCACCCTATTTAATCCTCTGATCATCTTGTATGTCTCTATCAAGTCACCTCTTAACCTTCTTCTCTCTAACGAAAACAGCCTCAAAACCCTCAGCCTTTCCTCATAAGACCTTCCCTCCATACCAGGCAACATCCTGGTAAATCTCCTCTGCACCCTTTCCAATGCTTCCACATCCTTCCTATAATGCAGTGACCAGAACTGTACGCAATACTCCAAGTGCGGCCGCACCAGAGTTTTGTACAGCTGCAACATGACCTCATGGCTCCGAAACTCAATCCCTCTACCAAAAAAACCTAACATTCTGTACGCCTTCTTAACAACGCTATCAACCTGGGTGGCAACTTTCAGTGATCTATGCACATGGACACCGAGATCTTTCTGCTCATCCACACTATCAAGAATCTTACCATTAGCCCAGTACTCTGTATTCCTGTTACCCCTTCCAAAGTGAATCACCTCACACTTTTCCGCATTAACCTCCATTTGCCACCTCTCAGCCCAGCTCTGCAGCTTATCTATGTCCCTCTGTAACCAGCAACATCCTTCCGCACTATCCACAACTCCACCGACTTTGGTATCATCCGCAAATTTACTAACCCATCCTTCTACGCCCTCATTCAGGTCATTTATAAAAATGACAAACAGCAGTGGCCCCAAAACAGATCCTTGAGGTACACCACTAGTAACTGAACTCCAGGATGAACATTTCCCATCAACCACCACCCTCTGTCTTCTTACAGCTAGCCAATTTCTGATCCAAACCGCTAAATCACCCTCAATCCCATGCCTCTGTATTTTCTGCAATAGCCTACCATGGGGCTGAAAGGGTTCAGAAAAGATTTACAAGTTTAACAACATCCTTCCTGTCGCAGGGTGACTAGAATTGAGCACAGCATTCTAAAATTGGTCTAACCAATGTCCTGTACAGCCACAACATGGCATCCCAACTCCTATATTCAATGCATTGATCAATAAAAGCAAGCATATCAAATAGATTCTTACTATCCTATCTACTTGTGGCTCCACTTTCAAGTAGAATGGGAGGGGCTCAGTGTATGGACTGAATGGATGTCTCTTCAAAAGAGCTAGCACAGACTCAACGGACTGAATACATTCCTTCTGTGTTGCACTATTTCTGTGAATTTCCTGACCCCTTCTCCCTTGTAGCACCCCAGTGTTTGACCCCATCCTTGGAGAATTTATTCCATCCTTAACAGACAGCAATGCCTTCTCCTCGGGTGTATAACACAAGATAAGTCAGTGCACGCTCAAATAAGGTGAGAAAATAGTCCTATATTTCTTTGTGCATGAGCAATTGGTATGTCTTCAAAAACTCTGAGGAGGTAACCAGCACAGTACATAAAGGGGAACTAGTGGATGCAACATATTTGGATTTCAAAGAGGCCCTTAATCAGGTATGACACATTAGACTACTTGAGGTAGAGTCATACAGCACAGAAACAGACCTTTCAGCCCAACCAGTCCATGCCCATGCTTTTGGGATTGTATTGATATAGGATTGGCCAACAATAGAAGACAGAGCTGGTAAAAGGAGGACGCTTTCAGGGTGGCAACTTGTAGTGGAGTGGAGTGATGTCAGGATCAGTACCGGGGTCACAATTATTTACAATATATAACAATGACTTGGATGAGGAAAGTGAATGGACTGCTGTCAAGTTTGGGGGTGACAAAAATAGGTGCGAAGGCAGGTCACTGAGACAGTCAGAATTTTCAAGAAATGAAGGGAATCAAGGGTTACAGGGATAATGCTGGAACGTGGAGGTGAAGATCATTAAATCATTCAGTAGTGAAGCAGACTCAATGGAGCTAAATAACCTAATTCCTATGTCTTACGGTCTTCTAGTCTTAATTGTATTACGTGAGAGGAATGTGTGAATCAATTTCTTACATTATTTCAACCATCATCAGCATCAATTCCATAAACTTGTTGGCTGAACTAATTTAACTTTAAATAACCTGTCTCCTTTTCTGTTCTTGCATTCCCAACAGCTCCTGCAATAAAATAACGCTGGCTTGATTTGCAAGCCCCTCCAAAATCTGTCAATGTTGCTTAATTCTCATTAATCTTTCCTCGTCGCTATTGTGTACCTGATCACATGCTAATTGCTGTCTTAAAATGGCATGATAAACATTCATAATTTACAGATTCCCCATTTTTGGAACCGATTCATATGCAGAGTCAAATTAAATCTTTTAACCTTTCTTTGTTTGCCTTTAAGATGTGGCATGAAACAGTTCACTTGCTAAATTAGTGCCAAGTACGCCACATTGAAACTGAAGACAAACCACAACAACAACGACTTGCATTTATATAGGGCCTTTCATACACACACATAAGAATTAAATGCAGGAATAGGCCATTCAGCCCCTCAAGCCTGCTCTGCCATTCAAGGCAATCATCGCTGCTCGGATTGTAACCTCAACTCCACATTCCTGCCTATCCTGATAACCTTACACCCAACCCTCTCTTGCTGAACTGGAATCTAACTTTGGCTTAAAAATATTCAAGAAGTCTTCTTTCATCACCTTTTCAGGAACAGACTCACAATTCAGAGGAAAAAATAACTGCTCACCTGGGTTTTAAATGGCCACTTACTAATTTTTAAAACAGTAACCCTTAGTTTAGATTTGTCCACAGGAGGAAACTCATCTCCATTATCAAAACTCCCTTACATGCCCGATCAAGTCACCTCTTACTCTTCTGAACTCCAGAGGGAACAAGGCTGACCCATCCAATATTCGCTCACAAGACAAATCTCGTATTCCAGGCATTAGTTTGGGAAATATTGTGTGAACTGCCTACAACACACATTCATCCTTCCTTATATAAGATGACCGATACTGTGTACAGATGCAATTGCACTAGTGCCTTGTGGAACTGAAGTATAATCTCCATACTTTTGTATTTAATCATCATGAAACACCCCCAGGGGCTTCACAGGAACATTAAGAGAAGAGCCAGATGATAATATATTGGAATTGGTGACATCGTATTTGATCAAAGAAGCTGGTTTTAAGGAGAATATGAATAGAGGAGAAATATACAAAGAGGTTTAGGGGTGTGGTCTGGGACATCACTGTCAAATGCTTGTGGCATGCCTTGAGTAAGATTTCTCCCTTACCTTTGCATTCTTCCTCAAGTCATGTTTGATTTGATTTTTTTGTCACATGTACCGAGATGCAGTGAAAAGTAATATTTTGTGTACTAACCAGACAAATACATAAGTACATCAGGGCAATAGAACAGAATGCAGAATACAGTGTTCCAGCTACAGACAAGGGGCAGAGAAAGATCAACTCTAATACATTAGAGGTCCCTTCAAAAGTCTGATAATAGCGGGGAAGAAGCTGTTCTTGAATATGTTGGTGTGTGTTTTCAAACTTTTGTACCTTCTGCCCAATGGAAGAGATTATAACTGGGGTGGGACGGATCTTTGACTATGTTGGTTACTTTTTCAAGGCAGTGGAAAGTATAGATGGAAGCAGTGGATGGAAGGCTGGTTTATCTAATGGACTGGACTGTGTTCACAACTCTCTGTAGATTCTTGCGGACTTGGGAAGAGCAGTTGCCATACTACACTGTGATGCATTCAGATAGGATGCTTTCTATGGTGCATCTATTAAAAATTGGTAAGAGTCTGAGGAAGTAGAGGTGTTGGTGCGTTTTCCTGTCCATAGCCTGAATTACGTAAGGTGTTAAAGAAAAAATCCTTTATTAATCATCCCTTTGTCTCGGTCCCACATCCACAGTTTGCTTTGTCAGCTGGCAAACGACCCTCACCCCCGTACACTGTTCCAGCTGATAATAAAAACCTTGGCACATGTTGGCACTGAACTGCAGTTTCATTTGTCATGTCCTTGGGTCCATCAGGAGCTCACTGTACAGGTGATGTGGAGGTGCTGGTGTTGGGCTGGGCTGGACAAGTTCAGAAATCGCACGACACCAGGTTATAGTCCAACAGGTTTATTTGGAAACACGAGCTTTCAGAGCCCCGCTCCTCCTTCAGGTATTGGTGACTAACACCTGAAGAAGGAACAAGGCTCCACAAGCTCATGTTTTCAAATAAACCTGTTGGACTATAACCTGGTGTCGTGTGATTTTTGACACTATACAGGTGAGGTAGCACAATGTGTACATTTTCTACCGCGTTTGCACCACCTTGCGGGAGGTGGGATAGCTTAGTTGGCCGAATGGCTAATTCACGATGCAGAGTGATGCCAACCTTGCAAGTTCTATTCCCACATCAGCTGATGTTGCCACGAAGGTTCTGTCTTCTCACCCTCTCCACTAACCTGACCCTCAGCATAAACTCACCACCAGTTGTCTCTCTCGCTCTCTCAAATGAGAAAGCAGTCCTCTGGGACTATAAAAGCCTTTTAAACTGGGCTCCCGAAATAATGGGTCATGATCCCCGTTGCAAGATGACATCAGACCATAAGACCATAAGACATAGGAACAGAAATGTGGCCATTCAGCCCATTGAGACTGCTCCGCCATTCAATCATGGCTGATAAGTTCCTCAACCCCATTCTCCCACTTTCTCCCAGTAAATAAGACATTCTGAAATTGTGGGTTCCCATGCCCCTTTAAATCCCACCCTTTTTTTAAAATGATGGGCTTGGCCTAATCTTTGATTTGATTTATTATTACTGTCATGTGTACCGAGCTACAGTGAAGTGTTGTCTTACGCGCTTTACAGGCAGATTGCACTGTACAAGTGCATCAGGGTAACAGAACAGAGTGCAGGATACAGTGCTACAGTTGCTGAGAACGTGCAGAGAGAGATCGACATTAACATCTGAGAGATCCATTCAAAAGTCTGATAACAGTGGGGAAGAAGCTGTTCGTACATCTGAGGCCTGCATCCTCCTCCAAAGCCAAAAGGCAGGTTCTTAACAATCCCCAAAGTTGAAACATTCTGTGCCCACCATCACCCCCACCCCAACACTCACCTTACGGGGTCCATACCAGGCTGCACCCACTAAGGTGAAGCTTTCAAATGGGGTCACGGTGTGTAAAAGTTCAGGATGCATTGCTTTAAAAGTTGAATTAGCCAATAACAAGCAGCGTTACGCTATGTGCGTTCGGACACATTTACTACATGTACTTAATGTCAACTTGATAACCACAGAAATTGTTGTGTTGAAAATAATGTGTTCCTGTCTGTAGATCAGAAAGTCATTGCTAAAACAATGAACATTCAATCATTATGACAGAAGTGCAACTCCAGTTTCCAGCGCTGGGTTTTAATGTGTAACACTGAGTGTGTACGAGAGCACATGGGGCATTGAAACCAGTGGAACTGAAAAACATAGAAGGAGGGCAGTTCCAACTCTTTAATTTCCATCTCCCTCCGCATCCTATTCCCAGACCCCTCAGTCAGTATTCAGTGGAATAAATAATGTCAGACAGCTAGTCAGTTATTCGACCAGTCAACTCTGATGACAACAGTGATCCAAAGAAACACATAAGCCAGACTGTTCATGCAAGGTTGAGATGTCCAATAATTGTATTGTTATGAACAAAGCTGATATTATTACTCAACAAGTTAGATACCAGACTGAAGTCTGGCTTGACTGATCATAATTTGCTTTTCTTTTATTTAATGAGGTGGGAGCATAAACATGCAATGCTGTAGCTTTTGCTTAAACAATAAAATGCATGTTCATTATGTGAAAGAAATGAAGATAAAATAGAATAAACTAAAGATATTTACACCTAACAATTTGAAAGCTTTCAAAACACACAGTATAAATGTAATATTCCATCTATCCCAACAGCATTCCTTTATGTAATCAAAAACCAGAGAGAATTCCCTTCTCTATCAAATGTATAGGTTTGACTTAACTTTTACTTGTAATTTCTGGTCTTAAGAGTCTGATAACCTCTTCCTAAAACAACTGAGCTTCGATTTTCTGAAGAAGGGTCCCGACCCAAAACATCAGCTTTCCTGCTCCTCTGATGCTGCCTGGCCTGCTGTGTTCCTCCAGCTCCACACTGTGTTATCTCTGACTCCAGCATCGGCAGTTCTTACTATCTCTGATTGAGTTTAGACTTTCTCAGCTTTGAATAACCCTTCCGGGTTCAGACCAAACACTTCTGATCTGGAAATATTATACTAAAACCCTTACACTGAAGTGATCTATTTGTTAAATTTTCTGAACAAACTTCTTCCTTTGGGAGAAACTTTCATATAGTCAACTTCAATCCTCAACTGAAACAAAAAGCTTTCCAAGTTATGGATTTTTGACTGAAGCAATAAAATAATTAATTTCTGATCTGAAAGCAGCCATTCAGTATTTGCTCCGACATCTCATGACACTCCCAAAGGAAACAACAACTTCCCATTACCACCCCAGGAATTCTCTCTTTCATACTATTTTCAAGAAATATTGACAAGTTAATCATTGCAAGCCCCCCGCCCTGCAAACACACAGACTAAAACTCACATGCCACTAGTTCAAATACAAACTCAAAATGAATGGTATGAAATATATAGAAATCATATACATTACACTGCAATACACTGCTAGTTGTTAATAAATAATCTCAAGATATCAATTTCAACATGAAACCTGTAGTATATGATACATGGGCTAACATAAAGAAAACCACAATCACATTAACTCCTCCATGTTAAATTTCTTACTCCTCTGTAACATATTCAATATGCCTTATTATTAAGTTCCAAGCCTATTCATATTAAATGCCATACTCCTGCATATTAAAGTCCTTAGCCCGCCGCACCCTCACCCATCGATTTTTGAACCCTGGAAGAAACTGGTTTTGCTGTTCAGTGTTGGCCTTCTAAGATATTTAAAATAAAGATAAAATCAATATTTGTGTAAGCACTTGACCATTTAAAATACATCTGGTGGCAAGTTCACTGAGGGAAACATAACACTAACCAATGGCTTGTATTTTACACAGGCATGGTAATTGGAGTGAGGCAATACAGGTAGAAATTCAGACATTTGCTAATGCGACATTGAGACTACTTGTTAGAACAGCACTGTTACACAGCTCTTGTAAATGTGATGCCCACTATCACCACAAAACAAGGAGATAATAAGCAGTGTGGTTTTCCTTTTGGACTCACTTGGCATCTTCTCCTCAGTGGAACTGCTCCCAACAATGTGCTCGAGGCACATCTAAATAAGACCATTAATAGACGTTGGGTAATGCACACCTGTAGTGCTGGTAAAGCATACATTGTCATTTTGCACTCATCAGGAAAATTTGCAAGAATATCACTGAAGGGGGAAGAAAGAATATTTATACGGAATGAGAGTGCGATTGGTTGGCACATGGGCTAATTGGTGGAGATGTTGCCATGGGAAATGCAGTGTTTAATAATGATTGGCAGTTTTCATTAGGCAACATTCCCACGTCATGACCGGCCCCTCCCACTCACCCCACATACCTCTTTAACCCCCAATATTCAGCATACTGTTAAACATATTCTAACACACAATGGGAACGGGCTGTTTCCCCTACGCCAATCCTGCCAATGGCACCGAATTAAATACTGACTCCGCAAAGGTTCCAAAAACTGAACTGGGGAGTTCATTCCATTAAAATCTCAGCCTTACTTACTGATCATAACCAATTGAATTTGCTGTTTGAAAGACTCTCCAGATTCTATCAGTAGGCACCTTCAGTTGGATGTTTTCCAGAACTGTGCTGATGGAAATCTGAATACAAATTTAGATGCAAACGTAGAACCTCAAAATAACAATTAGAGTGAAAGATTTGACTGTTTAATATTGATCAGGAATTTATGATGTGGCACAGTGGAGTAGGGCAGCAGATACATTAGTCAAATGAAGCATTAGTCAGTTTTAGAAACAGGCCTTAAATGTAAGTGCTGGATGTAGAGGAATGCAACTAACACTGATTGTCATAACAGGGCATTTATTTTAGCCTTCCAGCAACAGAGATGTCAGACAAGCGATAGAAAATCAGGCATAGACATGTTCCTCTGAGGGACTGCTAGCCATGATGTGTGTGTTATAAACCTGAAAATTAATATTTCCCAAGATAGTGGTGTCAGAATTTGACATCTCGACCTCAGTCGGCTGTGTTGTAGCAAGTTTTGTATTCTCACCTTACAATTGCTAGTCTCAGACCATCCTGTCGTCAAATGTCAAGCCAGGTGTCAGCTAAAGAAATGAACATGGCTGGTTCTCAAACCCAGAATTTTGCAATGACTGAGGGTTTAATGCTGCTTTTATTTCCTTTGCAATCGAGGTATTCGCAAAAGGGTTTGAGTGAGAGGTCAAAGTGAAATATTGGGTCCCTGGGATTACAGATTGTGAGAAAGCACAGATAAGTGGAAAAGGAAAGTAGGAAGGCAAAGAGACAGTACTGGAATAGTTTGGCAACTTGTAAAACAAAAAAAAACTCCTAAGATCGTCCACAGAAACATATACTGCTTGGTAATACAGCACCGGGGCACTGCAAAAATATGAGATGTTGTTGCAGTTTTTCATCTTACCCTCATCAGGACTAAATCGCATGAATGTCAAATCTCACAGGGAACAACAATTTATAAAGTATAAGAAGTGAGCGCTAATTGATTGGTAAGGTGGACTCTGATTGGTAGTCACATTGTGTGTATTTATTTTAACTACAATAACAGTAAAAGGCTTTCTGGACGAGAGGTAATGTACAATTTTTAATTCACTTGTGGGGCATAGTTTTTGCTGCCTGGGCCAGTTTTTGTTGTCCATCACTGGTTGTCCTTGAGAGTGTCCTGGAGAACTCTGGGCCTGTACTCGATTGAGTTTAGAAGGATGAGAGGGGACCTGATTGAAACTTATTGAATCCTGAGAGGCCTGGATAGTGTGGATGTGGAGATGACGTTTCCACTAACAGGAGAGATTAGGACCTGAGGGCACAGCCTCAGAGTGAAAGGATGACCCTTTAGAACTGAGATGAGGAGGAATTTCTTCAGCCAGAGGGTGGTGAATCTGTGGAACTCATTGCCACAGTGGGCTGTGGAGGCCAAGTCATTGAGTGTATTTAAGACAGAGATAGATATGTTCTTGATTAGTAAAGGGATCAAAGGTTAAGGGGAGAATGCAGAAGAATGGGGTTAAGAAACATATCAGCCATGACCAAATGCTGGAGCAGATTCGAAGGGCCAAATGGCCATATTTCCAAGTCAGGATGATGAGTGGTTTGGAGGGGAACCTGAAGGTGATGGTGTTCTCATATATCTGCTGCCATTGTCCTTCTAGATGGAAGTGCTTGTGAGTTTGGAAGGTGCTGTCGAAGGATCTTTGGTGAATTTCTACAGTGCATCTTGTGAATAGTACACACTGCTGCTCCTGAGCGTCGGTGGTGGAGGGAATGGATGTTTGTAGATGTGGTGCCAATCAAGCGGCTGCTTTGTCCTGGATGGTGTCAAGCTTCTTGAGTGTTGTTGGAGCTGCACTCATCCAGGCAAGTGGGGAGCATTCCATCACACTCCTGGCTTGTGCCTTGTTGTGGGGAGTCAGAAGGTGAGTTACTTGCTGCAGTGTTCCTAGTCTCTGGCCTGTTCTTGTAAGCCACTGTGTTTTTATGGTGAATCAAGTTGAATTTCTGGTAATTACCAGTAGAGGATTCAGTGATGGTAACACCATTGAATGTCAAGGGGCGGTGGTTAGATTGTCTCTTATTGGTGACGGTCATTGCCTGGCATTTGTGTGGGGTGAATATTACTTGCCACATGTCAGCCCAAGCCTGGATATTGCCCCGATCTTGTTGCATTTGAACTTGGACTGCTTCATTATCTGAGGAGTTGCGAATGGTGCTGAACATTGTGCAATCATCAACGAACATCTTCACTTCTGACCTTATGATAGAGGGAAGGTCATTGATGAAGCAACTAATGATGATTCGGCTTAGGACACTACCCTGAGGAACTCCTGCAGAGATGTCCTGGAGCTGAGATGACTGACCTCAAACAACCCCAACCATCTTCCTGTGTGCCAGGTATGACTCCAACCAATGTGAGTTTGCCTCCTGATACCCATTGGTCACAGTTTTGCTAGGGCTGCATAATACCACGCTCAGTCAAAAAATAGAAATCTGCTGTTGGAGACAGATGATGTGGCTGCATTGATAAATGTAGTATTTAGCATCATCAGTATAAATACTATCCTTTCCCAATGACCTTCAGTTCTGATGCAGGGTCACTGGACTCAAAACTTTACCTCTGCCTTCTCTCTACAGATGCTGCCAGACCTAAAACAACACAGTGTGGAGCTGGAGGAACACAGCAGGCCAGGTAGCATCAGAGGAGCAGGAAAGTTGACGTTTCAGGTCAGGACCCTTCTTCAGAAAAAGGATCTCGACCCAAAACGTCAGCTTTCCTGCTCCTCTGATGCTGCCTGGCCTGCTGCGTTCATCCAGCTCTATACTGTGTTGTCTCTGACTCTGGCATCTGCAGTTCTTGCTATCTCTGCTGCCAGACCCTGCTGTGTTTCTCCAGCACACACTGTTTTTATTTTGAATTGGGCAATAAGCAAGGACAATGGTAAACCTGAGAGAAAAGAAAGTGCTGATTATAGCGCAGCACTGTCCTGAAGTATACAAGGCAAGTTGCGTCATTCGCAATTTTTATTGGGTTTTCTCCTTCAGAAAAATGATGAATTTGCCAGAATACTGGATGAAATAAAAAAATTTGTATGAAAAGGGAGTATGAGAAAGATTGTCAGTATTTGTATGATTACTTGACCAAGTCTGCACCCCAAGTTACTGAGAGATGTAGGGGTCAAAAAGGCAGTGAAGAAGGGAAACATTGACTGCTCCTTTCCTCCAGATGCTGCCTGGCATGCTGTGTTCTTCCAGCCTCCTGTTTGTCTACGTCAGATTCCAGCATCTGCAGGTTTTTTTGTCTCTAAATAAAAACTGAATATTGTATTTTTTTATTTCAGATCTTCAATATCAGCAAAGCGCTGGAGAAACACCAAAGTTATATTGGACTCAAAACTTTAACTTGATTTCTCCCTCCACACTTGTTTCGCCAGAACCTTGTGCTTTTGTGGTGGTGAACGGTTGTGGGTATGTTTTTCCCAATCGGAGAGAACTGAACGGTGGAGTTTTCCTAATCAGGAAAACAGAACCACTGCAGTTTTTGAAGTGCATAAATGACTTGGACATAAAAGTACAGGGCACAGTTTTAAAATGTGCAGGAGATGCAACCTTAGCAGTGAAGTAAGGGTTAATGATTCACAGATCCCTGAAGTCAGCAGAGCACATGTACAGGATAGTTAAGAAGGCATACGGGTCACTTGCTTTCAACAGTCATGGCATAGAGTATAAAACCAAGGGGGTAATGTTAGTGTTGGTCACGCCACAGCTGGAGTCTGTGTGCAGTTCTAGTCACCTCTCTACAGGAAGGATTGGATAGCACTGGACGGGGTACATAGGAGTTTCACCAGGATGTTGCCTGGGATTGAGAAATTGTGCTTTAAAGGAGAGACTAGCTAGGCTCGGATTGTTTACTTTAGAGCAGAGAAGACTGCGGGGGTGGGGGACGTGTTTGAGGTGTATATCATAATGAAGAATATGGACAGAGTGAATAGACAGACTGGTGGAATTCGCAGGCATGGAATAGATGTATTTCCAGGCAGTGATGTGTGAGGTGGTACATTTTGGGTGCAAGAATGAAAAGAAACAAAATGTGTTTTAAAAAGTACAGTTTTAAACAGGATGCGAACACCGTTGTGGGAGGGGTGTTTGGGTACCTTCCTGTGAAAGTGGTCATCACGGTGTAATAAAGAACTTACAGGTTCCTCTGACTGATATGGAGAGACAGAAAGGATTGGGACTAAACCAAAAACAAAACCAAAAGAACCACACACGTTGGAAACCAGAGACAAAAACAGAACCTGCGAGAATATCTGAACGGGTCCGGCTGCATCTGTAGAGAGAAAGCAGAGTTAACGCTTCAGGTCCAGTGACCCTTCCTCAAAACGGATGGTAGCTGGGAGAAAGGTAATTTGTATGCAGAAGGTATGGTCAGTGGGGTGGGAGGGGTTAAGGAGTAAATAGTAGGTGGGGATATAGCCCAAAAAGAGAGAGAAAAACAGCTGGATAGACAAAGGGGTGGGGAAAGTTCCAGACTGGGAGAATGAATAGCTGCTATTGGGAACTGTTAGTGCCTGACAATGGGTAGTGTGATAACTAGGCCTGGTGTGTGGGAGTTGGGGTAAAGACATGCGAGAAGATGCCTCAAGCCCTAAAATTGTTGAACTCGATATCAAGTCCGGAAGGCTGAAGGGGCTCCCAAACAGAAAATGTTCCAGCTAGAGGAACATCTGCATAAAAACCATCAGTTCTGAAGAAAGGTGAGTGGACCCGAAACATTAACTCTGATTTCTCTCCACTGATGTTGCCAGACTTTCTGCGCTTTTCCAGCGATTTCTGTTTCTGTTACAGAGGATAGGAAATCATGCTAAATCCGTGTAAGACAATAATTCAGTCCTTGCTGGAGCATTGCTCCATATTTTCCCCTAACCCTGGAGACAAGACTGAATGGGTTGAGTGTGGGAAAAGCAAAGGATGGTGTGGGAGTGTGGGTGGGGAAGCTGAGTCGGGATGGTTTCTGGATGCACTCCCCTTCCCAGAGACCTCGCCCAGGGACAAGCTGGGAAACAACCTTCTGCCCCCTCCGTGATGCCAAGCAGCCAACTGAGGCAGTTCAGGCCGGAGGGTGGGACGGTTTTACAGACTCACCAGGGCGAGGGTGTGAAGAGTGCACCCGTCATCCATTCCCCATTCCTCGCAGTCACAAGCGGAAGCACCCACCTTTCCCAGTTGGCTCTTCAGAGCTGCTGATTGAGTTGGCAGTGCCATGACTGCCCACTGTCCTGATCAAGATGGTACACTCAGAGTCAGCTAATTCAGGGGCTACCTCTGGGATGTCAATGCTGATGGGTATGCCAGGCTAGTGACCCCCATTTGGTCTGGAAAGTGGGGCAGGAAAATTCAGTCCAATGTGCCAGCCACTGGAGAGGATTCACTTGCCAC
Organism: Rhincodon typus; assembly: GCF_021869965.1. Classification (NCBI taxonomy): domain Eukaryota; kingdom Metazoa; phylum Chordata; class Chondrichthyes; order Orectolobiformes; family Rhincodontidae; genus Rhincodon; species Rhincodon typus. Next base: position 56,015,902 of record NC_063346.1, read on the forward strand.
TGACACACATTCGCATTAGTGAGTAAAATCTACAGGATCCATTACAGTAATACTCCCTAGACAGCATCTTCCAAATCCACGACCACTACCGTCTGGAAGGACAAGGGCAGCAGATGCATGGGAACACCGTCCTCAGGTTCCCCTCCAAACCCCTTACCATCCTATTCCTTCACTGTCACTGGGTCAAAATCCCGGAACTCCCTCCCCAAATGTGGGTGAGCCTACAGCAGTTGCACCACAGTAGCTCATGATCACCTTCTCAAGGGGCAACTAGGGACGGGCAACAAATGCTGGTCCAGCCAGAAATGCCCACGACCTATGAGTAAATTATACTTTCATCAAAATGGCTCCAGGGCTATGAGAGCTTAGTTACATTTATAGACGGGGGAAGCTGAGGTCGGAGAGCAGCAAAAGCTAAATAGAGGTGTTCGAGTCACGTGGGGACTATACACATTGGCAGAAGGGTGTTGGCATAAAGATTAGTATTTCTGCTTGCGGAGAATGTGGCTTTAAGAGGTTTTTATAAAATTCTCCTGTGAAGTGGAGTCAGTTTAAGATTAGAATGCTCGAAAATGGAAACTGCGTGTTCAATTAAGACTTACTGATGTGTAGCGACATAACTCCTCTTCACAAGGCAGGCAATGAAGTGGGATAAAGAATGGTGATACCATCTGCTCATTTCTTTCTGGGGTAATGATTTCCAGACTATCCACCGCTCACACTGAATCCCAATGTCTGCGGAGAGCTCTCCAGTCATTCGAGGTGTACCTGGGAGAGGTGCCTTCTCTCAGCTCGCTTCTCTTCTGAGCTGAGGCAACTCTCTTCATTACAGTGTGCCAGCTTTTGAGAATCTCTGGCACTGGAGAGAAAAATGTGCAAAGCTGGTGTTCAGCACAGAGTGGAGACAGTCAGGAAAACTAATTAATTGCTGAGCTCTGCCTTCAAATGTTCACATTATGAAACGGGCTAGTTCTATATTGTTTCTGAGTGATTATAGCATTGTCACTGTGTTCACCTGCAGTTTTACTTCTTTTACAGTTGTGTCCAGCTCATTGTAGGTCATCCACGTTTTATCCTTTGATAGTCAGCCTAGCTTAATTTATAAACTAGGGCTGAAATCTGATAGGGATCTGAATGATGCATTAATCAGATGAGAAGGCCAGTGAGATCCATCTAGGTATCAGTAACAACTCACACTGTTTTTTATGCACAAAACATGTTGCTGGAAAAGCTCAGCAGATCTGGCAGCATGTGTGAGAAATGAGTCAGAGTTAACGTTTCGGGTCCGGTGACCCTTCCTCAGAACTGATGGTGGCTGGGAAAACGTCCGTTTATATGCAGAAAATAGGGAGGGGAGTAAACGATAGGATAGAGCCTGACGAGAGAGAAGAGCAGAGATAACAAAGTGTAGAGCTGGATGAACACAGCAGGCCAAGCAGCATCAGAGGAGCAGGAAGGCTGACGTTTCAGACCCT
>NC_063346.1:56017776-56072188 GCF_021869965.1 Rhincodon typus
AGGGTCTGAAACGTCAGCCTTCCTGCTCCTCTGATGCTGCTTGGCCTGCTGTGTTCATCTAGCTCTACACCTTGTTATCTCAGATTCTCCAGCATCTGCAGTTCCCACTATCTCTGAGAGAGAAGAGCAGTTGGACAGACAAAGAGTTGATAACAATGAGGCTCGGAGGGTGAATAGCTGTTACTGGGGACTGTTAGTAACTAACAATAGGTAGTGTGTAATGGCAGGCTATGTGGCAACAAGGCCTGGTGTGTGAGGTAGGGGGCTGGGACATAGGAGAGTTCAAACCCTAAAATTATTGAACTCGATGTTAAGTCCGGAGGGCTGCAGGGACCCCAGGTGGAAAATGAGGTGGTGTTCTTCCAGCTTGCATTAAGCTTCACTGGAACACTGCAGCAAGCCTGAGACAGAGATGTTGGCCAGGGAGCAGGGTGATGTGTTAAAGCGGCAGGCAACAGGGAGCTCAGGGTCTTTTTTACGAGCAGTTCTTTCGGTTTTCACTATCTTTTATGTGCCTGCGGAGTGGTGTGACGAGTTTCCTACCAGAACTAGGCTCAGGAGTAGGCCATTCAGCCCCTTGAGACTGCTCCACCATTTAATATGATTGTGGCTGATTTGGTCGACACCACTTTCCTGCCCACTCTATCAATAACCCTGCAACCTGTCACTAATTAATAACCGGTCTATCACCTCCTTAAATTTACTCAATGTCCCACCACAGTCTTGGGGAGTGAATGCTCCAGATTCACAATGCTTTGAGAGAAGCAATTTCTCCTCATCTCTGTTTTAAAGCTGCTACCCGTTATCCTAAAACTATAGTGTCTAATTCCAGATTGTCCCAGATGAGGACGCTTCCTTTCTATGTCTACTTTGTCAATCTTAACATCTTCTAAACCTCAAAGACGTCTCCTCTCATTCTTCAGAGAATATAGGCCTGAACTGCTCAATCTCCCATTATAAAGACAAACACCTCACCTCTGGAAAACCTCTTGCTGGGCAATTGTGAGTTAGAAATGAAAGGGTGGTGGGATTAAATGGTATTAAGTACCCTGTTAACAGCCCAACTCACCCTGATCATATCCAGCTTCCTATCTTACCAAATGCTCCAAATAAGCTAGATGTGAAGGATTCACAATATGGAATTCGGCCCTGCGTGGGATGCTGTTCAGAAGGTCGGTGCAGACTTGATTCACCGGATGGTCTCTTTCTGTAGGGATTCTACGACATCAGCAAGGGCCTCTGTGTTGCTCAGCACCTCAGGGCATGACCCACAGGCACCGGCCACAAGCACCCCTTGTCTACAGACATTGGCATCCAATATTTACCATTGACAGGACATTTAGGAAGCACAGACCACGCATGGCAGAGTCCATGGGCAGCCAGGATTGAGAGGCTAATGCAAAGACACTTTGCGTGCACAGACAGGCACCCAGCTCATCTACTGGGCTAGGCTGCATTGCGAGGCTGTTGGTTAGCTCTCTTTGTGCTGACTCTCGGAGTATTGAGCTGCATTTTTGCAACATCCATGCCTTACTTGGGGCAATTTATCGGCCGTGCTAGCAGGAGCATAATAAATCAAACGGTGGGCTTTCGTGATGCATTATTCTATAACTTAGTAGCACCTTTTACCTGGATGTACACTTCTGACTTCCTGATTTTGTTCCCTGTGCTCCATCCATTGGTGTGTGGAGCTCTTATTACAGCAACAGACCCTGCCTTATGTCAATTGCTGAATATTTCATTATTTCAAGTGGCGGTCTTAACCGGGGATTTATTTTAAGCTGCTATAGGAAGGTATTTTCCAATCAACCTGTTCAGAGTTGTTATGTGACGCCTCAGCAGCAGGTGGGACTAGAACTGAGACCTCCATGCCCAGAGGTACAAACACTACCACTGCACCACAAGAGTTCCACTTGTGCTCCTATATATATACATATATATATAATATATATGAGTATATATCTCACACACACACACACACGCGCGCACACACACACACACACACACACACACACACACATAATCCCTTATATGTATATAGGAGCACCTATCTGCCCTCTCAGTGAATATTAAAATAGTGCCATGGCTTAAAAAACGTGGCAAGAACAGTTTATCTCTGTATTATTAAATGACGATTTGTTGTCACTCGTGCTCTACAACGAACAATAAGCTTCAACTGTGACCACAATCCAGTGCCATTTTGAATAGTTTAAGAATAAAAAAGGTACAGCCAAAAGAGAGTCCATCTTTGTCCTGCCATTTCCCCCATGAGTCCCGAGTTGGGTCAGCAATGACAACTGCGCCATCAGCTGCCCCTTCAGGAGGAAGGTGCCATCTCTTCACCGTTGGGCCCATCACACCAACGGGCCACCGATGGCTGACCCTGTGCTGGACCCGCACTTGCCGATAACCGGGAGTCCCCAGATCCAGGCCTACTACAACCAGGAGTCGTGCTGAGGTGTCTAGATCTGAAATATTGTGTTTAACTTTTATATGCCCTCTGAAATAACTGAGCAAATCACCCAGATGAAGGACAATTAGGGAAGGGCAACAAATTCTGGCCTTGCCAATAATGCCCACATCCCATGAAAGAATAGAAATAAAAATTATATTTGCTGTTGTGATCTGCTATCGCTAAACCAATCCACACACGCTTGGGTAATAATCTTAGATTATCTCCAACGTTTAGATTTTTAATTTAAAATACCTGAAGCGCTGCCCATAAACAGACGGACACTGCAGTTCTGAGATTGCTTCTATTATTTTCATACAATCCCTACAGTACAGATAGAGGCCATTTGGCCCAATGAGTTTGCACTGACCCTCCAAAGACCATCCCACCCTATCCCTGTAACCCTGTATTTCCCATGGCTAACCCACCCAGCCTGCATATCCCTGGATACTACGGGGCAATTTAGTATGGCCAATCCATCCTAACCTGCACATCTTTGGACTGTGGGAGCAAACTGTAGGAAACGCACGCAGACAAGGAGAGAACAGGCAAACTCCACATAGACAGTCACCCGAGAGTGGAATCGAACCCGGGTCTCTAGTGCAGTACTAACCACTGTACCACACTATATTGGGCAGCTCACTTCACTGTCTCACTACCAACTTGCTGAGGTGTCACCGTGCTGTGTCAAGTTCTGTCCATCTCGGTTTGACAGCTATTCCAAATTCCAAAGTGGAACACTGCCCCCTGCTCTTTTCTCCACTGTTCTCTCCGGCCTGAAATGCAGTTCTCAAATGCTGACGAGCCTTATACTGAAAAAAAGTGTAAAGTCAAGTGAGGTTATCTTGAAAGAATTATGTCCCACCCTTTCTTCTTTCAGCCGTGTAATTGTCTTTGAGAAACTCCCTGCCACTTAACATGAACAGCATTCAATTTCTTTTAATGCAGTTTATGTCATATTTAACACAAATTAGAATGGAGTTCGAAATTCAAATAGCTGGTTATGTTCCTTCTTTAAATCTTCCCAGTTCATTTCTCCCTGACTAGGGACAGTAAAAAAAAAAGCCATAGATAAATAAAGCCCCTTTAAATTGATGAACTGCAATGGACAACCATATTAATTTGACACTGTAAATTCGATTGCAGAGCCAGACAGCATCTATATAAAAGAGAGCAAACCATAAATATGGAAGACAGGGAATAATTAAGCCATTTTAACCAGAACACCCAGGTTGAAATCCAGTGGACTCACTGATCTCAGCTAATCATGCTGTATGAATGTTATATTGAGTCCCTTGCTATAGGAAGGAGATGGTATTTCAGTTTTTTCCGGATTGGCATTAAGTTGGAAGTGTTTTTTTTTAAACTAAAGCAGAAACACATAACTTTGCTGGTTTATAAGATGGATCAAAGATGGTGCTGGATGAATGAGTTTCCAAAAGTAGTTTCAGATTGCTAACTGGTGGTGGGTAGCAGATGGGTCGTGGGATTAGAAGCCAAGTCGATCAAAATCAGAGCAGTAGAGGGTTTGAACTGGGATGTAGAGCTGAAGGGGACGGCAAGGCGGCTCAGTGATTAGCACTGCTGCCTCACGACGCCAGGGACCCGGCTTCAATTTCACCTTTGGGTGACTATCTGTGTGGAGTTTGCATGTTGTCCCCATGCCTGCATGGGTTTCCTCCCACAGTCCAAAGATGTGCAGGCTAGGTGGGTTAGCCATGGGAAATACAGGGTTACAGGGATAGGGTGGGAGGGGAGTCTGGGTGGGATGCTCTTTGGAGGGCCGATGTGAGCTTGGTGGGCCAAATGGTCTGATTCTATACTGTAGGGTTTCTATGATTTCAACATGTTGCACCCAATGCACAGAAGAGTCTGAAGCATGCATTCTAGACAAAGGAGCCAATGGAAATTAACAGGGAGTCAGATATTGTTTGAATGAATTTACAGGAGGTCAGGTTGCAAGTGACATCATTCTGAATGCATTGAAGTCTGTGTAAGATGGACAGATGGAGGTTGTGTTTTGAGGCATGCAGAGATGGTAGACATCAGATTCTTTATGTGTCTAGAGGGTTCATCACAAATGCTTTGAAAATGTCTCCAGTCTAATAGCGCTACTTTTGTTGTTGTTTCTCTACAACGACGGCTATGGGTTTAACTCTCAGAATGTGATTGGTCAACAGATACACAATCAAACATCAAATAATTCAACAATGGAACTTTTCCTCCCTTGTAAAACTGAAGGAGCTTAGCTTAAATCATCAGAGACAACAAATTGTAAACTGTAAGACAGGACTCAATGCCTGTTTTCTCATGACACACAGAGTTGCTAATGACAGTATCTCAGAAATTGATCTGTGATCCTGCTTGATCAGCTTCATGGAGGCAGATGATCAACACTGTGGGTGTTCCCTGGAATCCTAGCCTAATGATCATTATCCTCCAAATCTCCTGGTCTGCTTGTTATTGAGACTTCCCCATGCCACTACGTGTTATTATCCAACAGCTAAGTCTTGCTACTGAGCAACCGTTTGACCTGCTTTGGTCCAAATAGATATGATACAAATTTGAGGGTGCGACTTGGCCATTTAATGCAAGCCCAATCTCCAATTTCATGGTCTCCTGCAATACGTTCAGCTGTTAAAGCATCCTTTTACTTTCCCTATAATGATATAATTTGTTCTCTCTTTATGCTGACTTTCCTGTTAAAGAGAGACAGCTGTTTAATTGTTGCGTCACATTTCATAACCACCATTTCAATCGTCGACATTCTCAATAAGCTGTTTCCAAAATGGGGTTTGCTGTTACTACAGACAAAGGGCAGCAATTTGATTCCAGTCAGTACATGAAGGTCCTAGAAGGCTACAGATATCATCTGGCACACCATACAGGCACATGCCTATGGAGTCTTCCATTGGATTGATAGGTAATGAAATGGGAACATTGTCAGGTACAATTATTGAGACTTATTTTAAGTCCAGCATTCTTTCAAGACCCAGATGCCTCAAGTACACCCTAAGGCAGGGCAAATATTCACATTTGGAGAACCATTAGGTATGGCAAGTGCAACGCAACATTTCCACTTGTCTTGCAACATAGGTTTTGTGAAACTACTTCACATATTAATCAACTAGCCCAGGTTTCTTTTCACTCAAACTGGATACTGTTCCTTCGTCAAGCCCCAACAAGGAAACAGAGAGAGATGAAAGGATATACCAGTGTATTATCAACCACCACAGTCAGAAGGAATGCCTGGGATCTAACAGAATGAGGGAATCGGTGATGGGTTTATTCATTAAGGTGAATTAGGTGTTGATTATAAATACAGGGAGTTAAAAGGAGCTGGGGTGTGGATTTCATGAAGTGTAGCCAACTGAAATAAAGCTCTCGCATAAAAGTGTGGAGTTGGGACTCTGTTTATATATAGTTACCCTTTGGAGTATTACATCGATAGAGATAATGTTGAGTCAAAATGTAAAGAATAAATGATTTCTGAAAATGATCCCTTTGACCAGTGAAAGAACGAAGTTACAATATGGATCTGGGTTACTTCTTTACCAAAGAGGAAACAAGACATGTTAGCACTTTCAAAACAAGAAGCAAAATATTTCTTCAGAATTAGAGCTTGATAATTTGAACACAGATGAAGGTTTTGACAGATTATTACCTTGCATGAAGAAAATTTATGGAAAAGATGATTTATTGGGTGCTTGAAGGGCATGGTCATGCTTTAACAAATACACATCCCTGATCTACACATCCCTGAACACTACGGGAAATTTAGCATGGCCAATCCACCTAGCCATGAAGACTGAAGATAGCATTATCAGGGAACACACAATGGAATTCAGTAGATTGTATGCTGAATTTCAGGCAGAAATTTCATTTGGAAATTCTCCAATCTCTGCTGGTCTTTAAATAACTCAGCTGTGTCAAAGCATCAAGTATGGACTGAAATTAAATTTACAGATAACTGTACACCAATAGAACAAATGTCAGAAGTACCAAAAAACATTCTGAGGAAAGCATTCCTTTCCATTAGGACAAAGGGGCAATTGGCAACATGATAGAAAATGAAGGACGCAACGTTAAGTTGGTGAGACTGTCTAGCAGCAAGTCATAGGCAACAATATGAACATAGAACTGTAACCAATAGAAGTTAGGATAGAAATGCTGATAATTCTGAGAAGCAATGAGAATTTGGAATCTACAAGAGAATGAACTCCAGAAATTTTCAAGCTGTAGCCAGTCGCTGTTCCAGGTGAAATTCTAAATACCACTACACTATGAGCTGCCCAAACTGCAAAACAGAGTTTTTAAAAAAAGAACACGGAGAAGAGTCAGAAGAAGACAAAGATATAGATTAAAAGAGAGGGCATTATATTGGTCATGGGATGGTTCGGCCCAGTGGTGTGAGGGGCAGAATCTTTCAATTGCGTATTATTGCATAGTGGACTCACATCTACAGTGCAGCGAATAGACCAGCCAAAATGCTACCTGGACTCTGAATAATAAGGATCAGGACAAAATTAAGGAATTCCAGAGTAACACCAGTTTCAGATTAGATACGATAAAATACCAAAACCTTGAAAAGAGTCACTTTTCCTTGCAAAATAGCCAGGATCAATCATTTAATTAGCAAGTATTTAATATTCAGTGAAATAACCTTCTTATCAATTAGACTAGTCGTGAAAGCACAGATGATATTGGATGTGGAACGTAAAGCTATTGTACTTAGCAAATTTGAAATTTCCACAATTGTGATACCATTGTATTCCTTAAATATAACATAACCTCTTGATTAAAGAGAGAAGTGTTGTTGACAACAATTGAGAAAACAAAGTCAACAGAGTTAAAAATATATGGGCAATTTGCCCATTGATCCTCTAAAAGGGTTAAGCATTTGGTAAAGGATGCAGGAGTACGTGAGTGGAATTGAGAGCTTGGCGGAGGAGACAAAGAGAACACAGGCAAAGCAGGAATGTTGAGAACGTCAGTGTCGGCTCAGAATGAGTGAGGGAGCACACTTACAGTGAGTGAAGATCCCAGGGCTACAGCCTGGCCCAGTCTATGAGTTGGGTGCATGTCCCTGAGCACACAGTGTCATACAGTCTGAGAGTCATACAGCATGGAAACGGACCCTTCAGTCCAACCAGTCCATGCAAAATGTAATCCCAAACTAAACTCATCCCACCTGCCTACTCCTGGCTCATATCCCTCCAAACCTTTCCCACTGCATGTACTTATCCAAATGTCTTTTAAACGTTGTAACTGTACCCACATCTGGAAGTTCATTCCACACATGAACCACTCTATGTAAAAAAATTGCCCCTCATGTCTTTTTTAAATGTCTCTCCTCTCACGTTAAAAACGTGCCCCCTAGTCTTGAAATCCCCCGTCCTAGGGAAAAGACAACTACCATCAACTCCATCTATACCTCTCATTATGTTATAAACTTCTATAAAGGATGCCTCTCAACCAACTGCACTCCAGTGGAAAAATGTTCCAGCCCATCCAGCCTTTCTTTACAACCAAACCTTCCATACCTGACAAATCTCTTCTGAACCGCTCGATAATATTCTCCCTATAACAGGGAGACCAGAATTGCACACAATACTCCAGAAGAGGCCTCACTGATGTCCTGTACAATCTCAACTCCTATATGCAAAGGACCAAGCAATAAAGCCAAGTGTGCCAAACACCCTTTCTTTTTAGCAAGTTGAGAGCTGAATTCACCAGGTACGAGGTCCAGCTTGTACAGTGCATTAGAATCATAGAATCCCTTCTGTGTGGAAGCAGGCCATTCAGCCCATCTTCAGACCTTCTGAACAGCATCCCACCCAGACCCACTCTGCTACCCCATCCCGTAACCCTGCATTTCTCACGGCTAATTCACCTAAGCTGCACATTTTTGGACTTGGATTAGAAAGGAAGTTGATGCTCATTGAGGTGAGTCGGGCTGTTAACAAGGTTTTTAACTCAACACTGTCTAGAAAAACTCTCCTCACCGCTTGTCAAACGCATACAAAGACACAGCGGGATGTTCTTGATGTCAAGATGACTCTTAGCAGACTTCTCATCCATTAGACCCGAAACGTCAGCCTTCCTGCTCCTATGATGCTGCTTGGCCTGCTGTGTTCTTCCAGCTCTACACCTTGTCATCTCAGATTTTCCAGCATCTGCAGTTCCTGCTATCTCTCAGCATAGGCCACATTGCTTAGACCCCTATTAGATTCCAGCCCTCTGTTACTGAAACTAATGAGGCAGTCCTTGGTGTTAAGTTTTACTCCATCTAGATTTAACACTGCACCCCTCCAGCAGACATTAAAACCCTGGGTTCTCCCTTCTTATTAACCAGCACTGCAGCTCAAGGTACCAGTTCAGTACCACCTTCTCCAGTGGCAATTAGGGATGGGATGGGAATCAAATGCAGTTTCAACCAATGACACCCACATTCCATGAAAGAATTAGAGGACACTTCATAACTGATTTCTCAAGTATTCATAATAATCCCAGAAACCAATACAGAGAAAAGTCACTGAGAATAAAGAAAAAATTTGGTCAAAAATGTCTCGGTTTAGCATGAAGGAGAAATCATTGGAACAGATATTTGGAAAAGGTTTTGTTGCTGGACTGAATTCGTACCATTTGTTTTATAGTTCTATCTGCTTCACTCTCAAATCCCTGTGTGCCTTTTTTTTCTGAAATGTGTAGAGAACTTCCATCGAATGCTGGAAAATTTAATGTCAAATGTTGGAATGAGATTGGAACAGCTAATTGATCCCCTTCCTGATGGCGTAGAGCTGAACTTAATGGTTGAACACTGACGTTTCTGGGAGGAAAATGCATAAACGTGTCCGTTCCAAAATTGTAGTAAATGCTGGATTCAGTATTATGGTGTCTGCTTCATTCTGGTTAGATCGAGGGATCTGCAACACACTGTTTAAAATTCATACTTCATTGCAAAATGATTTGGAATTTATCCTCAATGGAATTGCATCTGTGGTTAGACAGCTAGGAGAAAGATGTTGAAGGAATTTAGCCTGAACATCTCAACCCAAAAGCATCTATGGCAGAGTGTATTCTATAGCCACGATCTTCCAGAATCAGAAAAATTGTCATGAACTGGTATCTGTGGTTTCCAGCGCTCTGCCTTAACCTTATGGGGAATGGCCAATGAAATCAAACCAAGATTAGACAGATTTTGATCTTCGAAGAGTAGCAATGGCAGATTGCCAAAATCATCACGCAATGCGTTGACACAACGTTGAAACTCTGAGCTGAGCAAAAACGTTTGAGAACCAGCTATATTCTCCACTTCCTCAGCTTATTTCACCTTCCTTTTGTCCCTGGTGTGAATTTGTTCGCTTAACATTGGACCCATGCTCCTTCCATTTCCTTTTTGAAAGCTCAGTCTGAGTCATTGTACTCGCCTCAGGCGAAAGGCTGCCAATGGAACCACGGGGAGGTTAATTGCTAAAGGAAAATCCTAAATACTTCAGTAGCGCTCAGCTCTACCCTGTGACCAATGATTTAAGCATGTAAAATATAAGTCAGAGGACACATTTGGGTTAAATAGCCTGCTATCGACATCCCAGGGAGCTGCCATTGACTAGAAACTGAACTGGACTGGAAGCATAAACGCAATGGATGTAAGAGCAGGTCAGAGGCTAGGAATATTGTGGCGGGTAACTCACCTCCTGACTCCCCAAAGTCTGTCCACCATCTACAAGGCACATGTCCGGAGTGTGATGGAATAATCCCCACTTGCCTGGATGGGTCCAACAACACAGAAGAGGTTTGACACCGTCCAGGACAAAGCAGCCCACTCAATTGTCACCACATCCACTCCATCCACCACCGACGCTCAGTAGCAGCAGTGTATACTATCGACAAGTTGCACTGTAGAAATTCACCAAAGGTCCTTAGACAGCACCTTCCAAACCCATGACCACTTGCATCGAGAAGGACAAGGGCAGCAGATATATGGGAACACTACCACCTCCAAGCCGCTCACCATCCTGACTTGGAAATATATCGCCGTTCCTCCACTGTCACTGGGTCAAAATCCTGGAATTCCCTCCCTAACAGCATTATGTGTCTACCCACAGCATAAAGGACTGTAGATCACCACCATGTTCCCAGGGACACCAGGAACAGGCAATAAATGCTGGGATAGCCAGAGACACCCATATCCTGTCAACATATTTGAAAATAAAGAGTTGGAAATCCACAATGCGGTTTGTTCTTCATTGAGCTGATGCCCTCAGAGCTCCAGGAAATTCCCAGGGTCAGTTCTTTGCCATGTTGACAGGTGAAACAGAAATACAATGCGCATGGAGTATCGGAGTAAAGCACTTGAGCAAGGAACCTTGGCATTATCTCAAAATCAGCAATTCACGCGCATGTCCCTGTGCTAAGCAGGAACTGTCAGCTCTCCCAGTTGGGTCGGGAGTCTCCTGGAGCAGATATCCTTCCTCCTAACTGTTACTCCCCCACCAATGGCCCAATCTAACAACTCTGACACTGAGCCATCCTACCTGTGGGATTTCTAGCTGATGGCTTATGGCTGTTCGAGGAGGCAGACTGCCCACTGTCTATGACGTTACAGTCAGGGGTTGGGACCAGCCTGTGACTGGTGAAACCAGGGAGTAGGCAGAGGGATATTGTCACTAGGCTAATAGCCCCAGAAGCCAAAGTTAAAATGTTCTGGGAACACGGGCTCAAATCCCGAAGCAGATGGCAAAATTTGAATTTGATTTTGAAAATTAGCTGGAATAGAAGGATAACCTAACGGTGACTCCTATCAATTGTTGCAAAGACTATAAGATCATCAAAGAGTCTTGCAGTTTTGATAACAACACAGGCAGATTTTGAAATACAGTCAGGGCAAACATACCAGTCTTGTGGCTAATTAAAATGGCCAGTGAAACTTTCAGCCTGTACAAATTCTACAATCCTATATAAATCTGGGTCAGATTTAGGACAGGGTCCCTGTAGTGTTCCAGATATCCATTTTACAATCAATACAAAATATGCCTACTGCTATTTCTCCGAGCATATTTTCTGGCAGGAGCACCTATCATAGTGCACTACATACTACCGTTGTCTGATAGACCCACTGTAGCTCATCTGCACTTTCTCGATAATATCCGACTATCGAACTATAACCTCAGTTGACCCCGGTCTCTGCTGCCCCCTCCAGAAGAATTTCTGCAACTTTTCAGCTTCGATCTAATGGCCGGAAGATTGACATTTTCTTTTCGGTGCCTGACTTAGCAAGTATTCTGTTTGCTCTTGCGATTTCAAGCACCTTTTGGTTTCTCTTGTAGCCTGCCTATAGAATTTTGAAGGATACATCTTTGCACTCACATTTCAAAAGCCTGTATTTTTAACCATCTATGTCTTGACCATTTTTTTTCGGAGGCATAAAGGGAAGATTGTTTTCCTTGTTACTGTATAGTCATGGTATTACCATTGGAAGTATGGACAATAATTGTTATGTTATGATCAAAGTGAACCTCTTGGTCAAGGTGATAAATATTTCTTCCCAGGATTCACCAGGATAGTGGGGACAATCAGAGGGATGGAGGGCAGACCTTGGAGACAAGACAGGAGTGAGCATCGACCTGAAACAGCTCAATGCAAGGTAAGCACCGTTATGATGGGCCAATGATCCCAGAGCTCAAGTGAGGTATAAAGACTCATCCAACCATCCCACCATCCCAGATGATTAAGAGACTGCACCAGACACAGGAATGGCAGACTTTGGAAGAGCAGACTTGCAAGCTAATTCAACAGCTTTAGGACTAGCTAAAGCAAGCTAAAAGAATCAGATTACTACATCACTTTCTGCTGTGGGAGCCATCGCTAAAACAAAATTAGCATGACAGGGTGTTGAGGAGAAAACAGCATGCTATGAAATGGTTTTGCAGGTGTTCGATACTTCATTCCACATTCCAAGTAATTTAATTATTGAACAGGCAAACTTTGGCAGAAGGAAGCAGAGGCAAGGCGAAAGTGTGGACTCGTTTATAACCTTTATGAGCTGGCACAGAGTTACTCACATGGAGGGTTGAAGGCAGAATTAATTCACAACAGGATCACAGTCGGAGTGCCGGCTCAGGCAGTTTACAAGTCAGAGAGGCTTCATAGCTGCAGAGGGTCAGACAGATTATGAAGCAAATTGAAGGCAGGGAAGGGTGTCCCGTTCAATGAGAAAGGAAGGCTCCACAGAAATCAAATTGAGTGGGGCAATTCAATTTGTAGGCTGTGAGAGAGGGGGGAGAGAAAACCACATGAAAAGCTCAGCCCGACCAAAAACCAAAGGAAAACGCACTGATCGACAATTTGAAATATCCTCAAACGTCGAGGGAACAAGCCCGCACTGACATGGAGAAATCTCAGCAGGGGTTCTCAGTGGTACACTGGTCAAAAGAAAGTAAATAATTTTCAAATAACATGTTGGCTTAAATTGACAATGGTGAAGCCAAGGGAGAAATAATTCAAAATAACAGTGCCATGCTTATGAGGTGCAAATATCAAACAAAAAATGAAAGAAATAATATAAATCAACAATGTTGATATCACATACTGGAGTGTCCAGTTCTGGTCATCCTGTTATAGAAAGGATATTATTGTATAAATTGGAGAGGGTTCAGAAGAGATTTACCAGGAATGGCAGGTTTGAGTTGTAAGGAGAGACTGGATAGACTGGGATTTTTTCCACTGGAGCATAGGAGGTTGAGGGGTGACCTTATAAAGGTTCTTAAAATCATGAGGGGCATAGATAAGGTGAATGACAAGTGTCTTTTCCCTAGAGTGGGGGGAATTCTAAACTAGTGGACATAATTTTAAGGTGAGAGGAGAAAGATTTAAAAACACGTGAGGGGCAATTTTATTTTTAAACACAGAGAGTGGTTCGAGTGTGGAATGAACTTTCTCAGGCAGTGGTGGATGTAGGTACAATTACAACATTTAAAAGACATTTGGATAAGTTCGTGAATAAGAAATATTTGGAGGGATATGGGCCAAATGCAGGCAGATGGGACTAGGTTAGTTTGGGATTGTGATTGGCATGGACTGGTTGGACTAAAGAGTCTCTTTCCATGCTGTAGGACTCTATAACAAACTGGAATTAAGTGGGCACTCAACAGAGTGTGAAATTGATACGTGAGCTGGTAGTTCAGTGTAATTGAATCAGATAAAGTTGAACCATTCTCGATGACTGTAAAAAGGCCAACTCAGAGAAAAGTTTATGCACAAGGGAAGCTTAACATAAAATATCTTGATGTCATTCTGAATCAAGACTGTTCCCTCTTTAGCAGGAATTAATGTTTAAAATTGATATTAATTCACAAAATTGGTGAGTTTGCAGGTTCAAGCCAAGAAAGTGAGTTCCAAAGTAAATTCACAAGATTGTCTTCAACTTGCCCTAACTTTTGGCTGAGGTCTTACCTTACCCTGAGGGATAAGGCAAAATCTGTTTGCAGTCCATAAGAAATAAGGTGCCACACTCCCTCTGGATTAAAGTTAAAAGGAAGAAATATGCTTACACAAGGAGGGACTTCAGCTATTACTAAAATGACAAGATGGTCACAGTCATAAAGCACGAAAACCTTCAGTCCAACCATTCTATGCCGATCATTATCCCAAACTAAACAAGTCCCACCTGCCTGCTCCCGGCTCATATCCCTCCAAATGTTTCCTATTCACGCACTTACTCAAATGTCTTCTAAACATTGTAATTGTGCCTGCTTCTTCAGAAAGTTCATTCCACATGTGAACCATCCTTTAAAAAATTCATCCCTCATATCTTTTTAAAATCTCTCTCCTCTCTCCTTAAACGTATACCCCCTAGTCTTGAAATCCCCCATCCTAGGGAAAAGACAACTACCATTAACTCTATCTATACCTCTCCTTATTTTATAAATCTCAAAAAGGTCACTCTTCAACTTCCTATGCTCCATTGAAAGAAGTTCCAGTCTACCCATCCTTTCCTTATAACAAAAACCTTCCATACCTGGCAACATCTTGGTAAACTTCTTCTGAACTTTCTCCAGCTTAATAATATCTTTCCTATAACTGAGCAACCAGAACTGGACACAGTATTCCAGAAGAGGCCTCGTCAATGTCCTTTAAAACCTTAACACAACTTCCTAACTCCTATACTCAAAGGTATGAGCAATGAAGGCAAGCAAGCCAAATGCCTTTTTTAACCACCCTGTCTACTTGTGACACAAATTTCAAAGAATTATGTAACTGAACCCCTATGTCCCTCTGTTCTACAACACTACCCAAGGCCCTATGTTTAATTGAATGAGCCCAACCCTTGTTTGTTGTACCAAAATGCAATACCTCATATTTATCCAGATTGAACTCCATCTGCCATTTTTCAGCCCATTCATCCATTTGATCAAGGTCCCTATGTAATCTTAGAAAACCTTGTTCATGGTCTACCATGCCACCAAACTTACTAGTTATGCTTTTTAGTATAGTGACAGCACCAAAACCTAATGGTCCCATGAGAATCTGTGTGGATCTTACTACATTAAATAAGGCAGTGGAGTGATAAATTTGTTACCAAGTTGGGTAGAGTATTCATGAATTGGAAGGCATTAAGTTAGAATTTGTTGGTAAACATGATCGTGGGGAGGAGTGGTGTGGTTCCTTTAAGAGCTTGGGCTTTGTCTGTGCTTGGAAGTTCATAAATGCAGGTGCACAGAAAGTGCCCGAATGGTAAAAAAAATTTGTATAAAACAGCAGTACTTTTTCCAAGACAACAAGTTTGAATTTGGCCAATTAATTTAAACCAAACACCTAGATATAGAAAGCGAATTGAATTTAAATCTGATGGTGTTGACAACCTGAAACCAAACACATTATAAGAATTTGATTATGTCATTACAGGTATGCAAGAGGAGGGTATTTGGAAAAAATCGGGGAGAACCAACTGCCATCTGAAGGAGAAAGTCATCTGCCACCTGCTAGAGTTAGCACCATTCAGATCGCAGATAAAGCCCATCTAAATAATCAAGGGTACCACGGTATTTTAGCTCAAAGTCCTCATTGAAGAAATTAGAGATAAAACATCCCTGACAGCAGAATTAGCGGAAGAAAGGCGTTTTTATGAAGAGAGCGGAAACGACAGAATATTCCAGAAGACAGTTTGTGCGAACTTGGAAAGATTACATTATAATTTATTGCTTCTTATTAATTGGGTTTATATTAGTATGACTTGCCTTTATTTAAACAGCATTCCAGTAGAATTTAGACTAGTTAGGGAGAAGTTAGTAGTCTAAGGGGGAATTGTTGGTTTGTTGGTAATTTTGTTTATTTTTTTGTTGTTGGCTTAAATAAATAAATTGTCACTTCTTACTTGTGAGATGGAGATCAGGGATTTTCTTTCTTTTAACCACTCTTTTAATAGATTACAAGAGGAAAGACAAGCTTTTCTGGGTGTAATTATTAGAGGGGAACACCCTACTCCCATCATACAGTGTGGAAACAGGCCCTTCGGCCCAACAAGTCCATACCAACACTTGCAGCATCCCACCCAGACCTATCCCCCTATAACCCACCTAATCTATACATCCCTGAACACTACAGGCAATTTAACATGGCCAATCCACCTAGCCTGCACATCTTTGGACTGTGGGAGGAAACCGGAGCAAACCCGCGCAGACACGGGGAGAATGTGCAAACTCCACACAGACAGTCACCTGAGGGTGGAATTGAACCCGGGTCCCTGGTGCTGTGAGGCAACAGTGTTAACCACTGAGTCATCGTGCCACCCAATTTGCCTCTGAAACTAAAAGATTGGGGCTTGTGTTTTAGTTTAATTATCAGAGGGGTTTGGCTATTCCCCCCATCGTAACAAATTCCTCCAAAGGCTTCAGCAGATGAAAATTTAGCAAAATTAGCCAAGAATACCCTTTAACACTTATTTTGGGTGTTATGAGTTTAACAGTTTCCTTTTCCGAGTGTCTTCCATACCCGTAAAAAGAACAAGGCCAACATTGGAAGGCGTTGATGGAGTAAGGTCGCACTGGATGGCGTAGAAATAAATGAGACACCAAAGAGAAACATGATTGAAGATTTTCTTTGAAAAGAAAAATCACAAATGTGTTTCAGAGCAGAGGCCAACAGCTGTGTATAAGTTTGAGCTTGCAAAACCAAACAGGGCATAACATTTCTTGGGGTCATAATCCATCCCTCAGAATCACAGTTCGCCTCCAGAAAACGAAGGCTACTAGAGAACTTTCACCATAATCGGAGCCTCAAAGAAACCTTGAGCTGGCAAAAGCAGATGGGAAAGTCCACACCAAAAAGTCTAATGAGCCTCCAATCTCCCAGACTTAGGCTGAAGGAAAAGGAAGAGGTCCATAAATGTCAGAATGAGATGGGAAAGTGGGTAAAAAACAGGCATGACAGCTGACCTTGTGAAGTCAGGATTTGGGCGGGAGCCATTTGTAAGGGAGATGAAGGCTTGCATGGAGTAGAGATCAGAAAGTGTATAATGGTAATGTTCTGCAAATAGAGTCCTTACGGAAAGCACCACAGACTTGAGAAGCCATTCATTGGGGACTAAATGGAATTAGTCCCCATACGCATGGTAAAACAATTAAAGCATACAGATTAAGGAGACTATTCCTGCCATTAGCTGAAGGAGGACTGCATGTGGAAATTGCTTGCAGCAAGAGCAGTCCCCATGAATTACAATGAAAGTGTGCACACAGGGAGCCAGTGGCAGATTTGCCTGTTACACTCAAAGGTCACTGCAGTGCTGAACATTGCTTTAGCCTCCAGCTGCTCCTCAGCAGCTAAGAAGACATCCGTAAATACAACCAATCTGCAGTCCTCTCGAGCGTGAGGCAAGTAACTGTTGCTTTGTCTGTCAGGACATTCTTCACCACTTCCCCTGCGGACAAAAAGGAGACCGAGCTCGGAGTCTCACTTCGTTTGAAAGATTGCCCAGGCTAATAGAGATTGTGCCCATGTTATGATGTATGTTGCTTAGTGAATTAAGTGGCCTTCTTCACTATCCATGTCCAGCTAGCTTGCAAACATTGGCACGAGGACTGTCAACCTAGATGGGTCACACAGAATTCAACCACACAACATCTAATGTACACTGCAAATGCCATTGCATTTACCTCACCGTTTAAAATCCACCTCCTACTCAAAACTCAACAGATTTGCTAAAAACCGAAAGAACCGTGGATGCTGTAAATCAGGAACAAAAACAGACGTTGCTGGAAAAACTCAGCAGGTCTGGCAACATCTGTGAAGAAAAAACAAATCAGAGTTAACGTTTCGGGTCCAGTGACCCTTCCTCAGATCTCAGTTTCTTCTTCACCGATACTGCCAGACCTGCTGAGCTTTACCAGCAACGTCTGTTTTTGTGGTCAACAGATTTCCTCTCCATCTCTGTGTCACTCTTGGCAATTAGAATAGAATCATATAATCCCTACAGTGTGGAAATAGGCCCTTCAGCCCAACAAATCCACGCAAACCCACAGAGGATCTCACCCATACCCATCCCCCTAATCTACACATCCCTGAACACTATGGGACAATTTAGCATGGCCAATCCACCTAGCCCGCACATCTTTGGACTTTGGGAGGAAACTAGAGCACCCGGAGGAAACCCACGCAGACACAGGGAGAATGTGCAAACTCTACAAAAACAGTGGCCCAAGGGTGGAATTGAACCCAAACTGTATAAACAATTTGCAAATGTCTGAAATCTTAAAACTCCAACTCCGCTGTCCACAGCACAGAACTACTTTAATGAGGATTCTTGTAACATTTAACGGTTGTGGCCGGGGGCGTCATCTGCTTTCGTTGACTATTGACATGTCTTCAAACCCTCCAAGTTTCCAAATTTCAATGCAAGTAAATCACACAATAACAGAACACCAAACTGTCTGGGGTCAGGAACCCTGCAATTCTGATCGCTTACAACAGAAGACATCAACACTGACAATTTTCATTATTTAATCATTGGCCCAGCCAACATTTATTGTCCATCCCTAATTGCCCAGAGGGCAGTTAAGAGTCAGCCACATTGCTGTGGGTCTGGAGTCACATGTAGGCCAGATCAGGTAAAAAAATGGCAGATTTCCTTCCCTGAAAGGACATGACAATGGTTGTACCTTCACCATGAGACTAGCTTTTGGCTCCACATTATTTTAATGAATTCAAATATCACAGTCTTCCGCAGTGGGATTCGAATGCGGGTCCCCAGAATAATAGAAACCGAAAGATCTGAGGTTGCGGTAAATCAGGAACAAAAATAGAAGTTGCTAGAAAAGCTCAGCAGGTCTGGCAGCGTCTGTGAAGAAAAACGTTTCGAGTCCGGTGACCCTTCCTCTGAACGGACCTGAAACATTAATTCTTATTTATTCTTCACAGATGCTGCCAGAACTGCTGAGCTTTTCCAGAAGCTTCTGTTTTTGCCCCAGAACATTAACTTGGGGTTCTAGATGGCTAGCCCATGACGGTATCATTTTGGCCCCTCCTCCTCTGACTGTAAGGTAATAAATGTGCTTTGATAGATGTCCAAGTTGAGCCTGTTTTATGAAAAGCCTGTAGATTTCCAGTCAGTTCACTTACACTATAAAGAAAATACTCCTAATGGAATAGATTATACTGGGGCTATCATTCGCGCCAACTCAGACAATATCTCGAGACCGTGTTCTGTGTTCCAGCGCCTTCTGATTTTGTCTAATTCTATCTAGTTTCCTAAAGTAACGTTGCTGGAATGCAAGAACTATTGATTTACAGTACAATCCATGCACACACCTATTGGTCATGGCATTCCAACTTTTAGCCGAAGAAGGTTGAACTTGTGACCGTGCCCCAGAGAGATACTCACGGCTTATCAAAGTCAGAAAGCCCACCAGAATCTGCTGGAAATTGGCCATCTGATTGGCTGCCAAAATTGTGGCCCACGAGCAGGAGGCCGCACCCAGCTAGAGCTGGCAACCAATCAGAGGCCAGTTGTGCTTGAACTCGGAACGCCACAGCGGAGCTCGGGCCAAATCTAGGATAGCTCATCCTGAATGATCACCTTGCAGCTTCTCTCCAAAATCACCTTGCTTCATTTCCTCTTTATTTCCTGTCAGGCCGATATTCTGCCTGCGACTAGTACTGAAACCTCTCTGGCTTGGAAAAGAACCTGACTAGGCCTCACCTGGAAATCCAGCCACAAATTATATCTTTCTTCAACCCCCTCATAGGTTCAATTCTTTGCCAGCTTGTAACAACCGTTTACGAATAAGTCCTCAGTTTCCACTGGCCAACCAACCGGTGCTTTCTTTCCCCCTCATACTGTGAGGAAAAATTCCAAGAGGAGGTCCCACCAGCTACAATTAACTAAAGCAGGAAAGGAAAGCATAAAATTTCAGGAAAAAGCACATAACAGAGCAAAAGGAGGGGGGAGAGGGAGAAGGAGGGAGGGAGAGAAGGAGAGAGGGAGTGCGGGGAGGGGGAGAGATCGTTTTATAAGTCAGAACACATAGAATGCTGGATATTAGTAAAGATTAACCAGAAGGAAGCAGTTAAATTAGTTGAAGAAGCGAGCTAGAAATGTAAAAAATGCTTAGCCAGAGCTCTTCATGTATCTGAAAAGAGAAAGCAGTGCTTTTTTTTTAAAACAAAACGACAGCGAGAATGGGGAGTTATTAGTCAACAATAAGGAAATGCTGGAAGAAATGAACAAATATTTTGCTTCAATCTTCACTACAGAGAATACAAAAAAAGCATCCAATAGCTGTAAGTCACTAGTTGGAAGGCAAATGAAAGCAAAGGACAGCAAATTAAAAATCAACTCCGGTTTCAGTTTAGTTGTTTGAAAGATAACAAAATCGGCCCATTTCCTCTTATAGGTTCAATACTGCGTCTTATTATTCGTTAAACAAATTACTTAAAAACCCATTTTAAAACTATCTTCCCATTCCCTGCTAAGTTATTGTCTGAATTAAAATCGTGACAAGTCAGAATCAGTACAAGGGTTTAGTTTTATTGGGCACATTGTATTACACAGAATTAATAAAAACCAAAAGAAGGAAACAGACAATCAATTTAATCCAATCTGTTAATCTTTATCCTCCGCCTCAGCGGCTCCTGTTTTATCCTATTTACCTGCTCTATTCCCCTAACCTTCATCCTGCCGCACCTGGGAAATGCTAGGTGGACTCCAATACCTCCTCCTTCCTACCCGTGCACCGTGTTTACCCCCATTCCCAGAGTGACAATGCATGATCCCTGCTCCACACCCTCAATGCATTGGGCCTCTGTGATGGGGCAGTTGCCATTACTGAGCAGTGGTGCTGGTGGGCCTATTATAGCTGCTGGTCACTCAGTTCCAGACAGAGAGAGAGACAGAGAGAATGGGACTGAGGGGCAGAAGTCCCGTGTTACATTCATTTAGCTGCCTGCCTTGCACAATGACTGCTGGGACTGGCTCAGTGTGACCCATCACTGACTAACGTTTTGGAGTTGGGGGGGGAGTGGTTGCTGCGGCTGTATGACCTCATATCATAACTAACCACAATATTCTGTATTCATTAATGGCGCCATTGGGAAGTTTACTGATCATAAGGTGTAGGAAACAGATTTAGGCCATTCGGCCCATCAATGCCGGCATTCAATTGTGCCTGATATATGTTTTTCAACCCCATTCTCTTGCCTTCTCCCCATTAACCCCAACAAACCCTTCATCCCCAGGGATGAATTTTCTCAAAAAAAAAAATTCACGTCTGAAAAGTTGAGTGGGTTTGGCTTAAGTACAACGATAAAATCTTTAAAATCTCACATGGACAAAGCCCATCTCCAAACCCCCCGCCCAGCACCACTTCCATTTTTAAAGGAGATAGGAAGACAGAACAAATGGCCCATATTATCTCCCAGGAGGCAGGCCACCTCTTTAAGATATTTTAATGAGGTCTCAGATTGAATCTCCCTTCCAGGCATAACACTGCCCAATGTTATTTTCTGAGCTTCAGGGATGCCAGCAGCTCAGGTGGAATGACCACTACTAAGTGGAAGAACTAATACTTTTCCAGCATTGTTGATGAGATATCAATAGTAACCCCCAGGATGTTGATAGTGGGGGATTCAGTGATGGTAACACCATTGAATGTCAAGGGCGGTAGTTAGATTGATTCTTATTGGAGATGGTCATAACGTGGCACTTGTGTGGCACAAATGTTTCTTGCCACTTGTCAGCTGAAGCCTAGATATTGTCCAGATCTTGTTGCATGTGAACATGGACTGCTTCAGTATCTGAGGAGTCACGAATGGTGCTGAACATTGTGCAATCATCAGCAAACATCCCCACTTCTAACCTTATGATGGAGGGAAGGTCATTGATGAAGCAGCTGAAGATGGTTGGGTGTGGGACACTACCCTGAGGAACTCCTGCAGAGATGTCCTGGAGCTGAGATGATTGACCTCCCACAACCACGACCATCTTCCTGTGTGCCAGGTATGACGCCAACCAGCGGGGAGCCTTAATTTCTACTGACTCCAGTTTTCCTAGGGCTCCTTGATGCCACACTCAGTCGAATGCAGCCTTGATATCAAGTGCTGTCACTCTCACCTCACCTCTGGAATTGAGCTCTTTTGTCCGTGTTTGAACCAAGGCTGTAATGAGATCAGGAGCTGAGTGGCCCTGGCGGAACCCAAACTGGGCATCACTGAGCAGGTTATTGCTGAGCAGGTGCTGCTTGATAGCCCTGTCGATGACACCTTCCATCACTTTACTGATGATCGAGAGCAGACTGATGGGGTGGTTATTGGCCGGGTTGGATTTGTCCTGCTTTTTGTGTACAGGATGTACCTGGGCAATTTTCCACTGATACCAGTGTTGTAACTGTACTGGAACAGCTTAGTTAGGGGAGCTGCAAGTTCTGGAGCACAAGTCTTTAATACTATTGTCGGAATGTTTTCAGGCCCTGTAGCCTTTGCAGTATCCAATGCTTCCAACTGTTTCTCAATATCACGTGGAATGAATCGAATTGGCTAAAGACAGGTATCTGTAATGTTGGGGATCACTGAAGGAGGTCAAGATGGATCATCTATTTGGCACTTCTGGCTGAATATTGCTGGGAAAGCTTCAGCCTTACTTTTTGCACTGATGTGCCGGGCTCTTCCATCATTGAGGATGGGGATATTTGAGGAGCCTCCTCCTCCAGTGAGTTGTTTAATTGTTCATGACTGGATGTGACTGGATTGTAGAGCTTAGATCTGACCTACTAGTTGTGGAACAAAACAGAAGTTGCTGGAAAAGCTCAGCAAGTCTGGCAGCATCTGTGAAGAAAAACTCAGAGTTAACATTTCGGGTCCGGTGACCCTTCCTCGGAACTGATGGTAGCTAGGAAAACATTGGTTTATATGCAGAAAATAGGGAGAGGGATAGGGTAGGGAGTAAAAGATAGGATAAAGGATGGAGCTTGAAGAGAGAGAAGAGCAGATGGATAGACAAAGGAGTGGATAACGATCTGGCTAGGAGGGTAAATAGTTGTTAATGGGGACTGTTAGTGACTAACAACAGGTAGTATGTAATGGCAGGCTATGTGGTAACAAGGCCTGGTGTGTGGGATAGGGGACTGGAACATGGGAGAGTTTAGGCCCTAGAATTACTGAACTCAACATTGAGTCTGGAGGGCTGCAGGGTCCCCAAGCGGAAAATAAGGTGGTGTTCTTCCAGCTTGTGTTGAGCTTCACTGGAACACTGCAGCAAGCCAGAGACAGAGATGTTGGCCAGGGAACAGGGTGGTGCATTAAAGTGGCAGGCGATTGGAAGCTCAGGGACTTTTTTGCGAGCAGAACGTGGATGTTCTGTGAAGCGGTCATCCAGTCTACACTTCATATCTTAAATGTAGAGGAGGCCACACTGTGAGCAGCGAATGCAGTAGACTAGCTTGTGGGACGTGCAGGTAAAGTGTTGCTTCACCTGGAAGGTATGTTTGGGCCCTTGGATACAGGGGGATGGAGAAGGTAAATGGGCAGGTGTTACACCTTCGCCAGTTGCAGGGGAAGGTGCCATGGGGCAGGGGGGGTGTGGAAGGGAGTATTAGGGGTGCAGAAAGAGTGGACAAGGGTGTCCCGGAGGGAATGGTCCCTGCAGAAGGTGGACAAGGGAGGGGAGGAGAATATGTGTCTGGTGGTCGCATCTCACTGGAGGTGGCGGAAATGGCATCTGTTGATCTTCTGGATGTGGATGCTGGTGGGATGGTAGGGAAGGACAAGGGGAACCCTATCGCTGTTGCGGGAGGCAAGTGAAGGGGTGGGGGCGGAAGTGCAGGAGATGGGTCTGACCTGGTTGAGGGCCCTGTTGACAATGGTGCTGGATATTCCTCGGTTGAGGAAGAAGCTGGACGTTTCGGAGGCTCCCTTGTCCCATTGGTTGTGGGATTGCTTAGCTCTGTCTATCACTTGCTTATGCATGCAAGTTTAAAAGCTTCACCAGGTTGATACGTCATCTTCAGGTATGCCTGGTGCTGCTCCTGGCATGCTCTCCTTCACCCTCCATTGAACCAGGGTTGATATCCTGGCTTGATGGTAATGGTTGAGTGGGGGATATGCTGGGCCATGAGGTTACAGATTGTGCTGGAGTACAATTCTGCGTTGATGGCCCACAGCGCCTCATGGATGCCCAGTCCTGAGTTGTTAGATCTGTGCGAAGTCTGTCCCATTGAGCACAGTGATAGTGCCACACAATATGATGGAGGTTGTTCTCAATGTGAAGGCGGGTCTTCATCTCCACAAGGATTGTGTGATGGTCACTCTTACCGATACTGTCATGGACAGATGCATCTGCAGCTGGCAGATTAGTAAGGATGAGGTCAAGTATGTTTTTCCCTCTTGTTGGTTCCCTCACCACCTGCCGCAGACCCAGACTAGCTTCCTTCCCCATGTTTAACATGAAGCCATAGAACCTCATGGTATTCAGAGTCAATGTTGAGGATTCCCAGGTCAAGTCCCTCCTGACTGTATACCCCTGTGCTGCCACCTCTACTGGGTCTGTCCTGCTGCTGGAATGGGACATACCCAGGGACGGCGATTATGGTATGTGGGAAATTGGCATTCTGATGAATTCATACCTTACAGTCAATGTCAGGTTGTTGCTTGACTATTCTGTGAGACAGCTCTCCCAATTATTTAAAAAAAAAACTGAGCTCAAGTTCCACCCTCCGCCGTGCTGGGATTTGAACCCTGGTCCCCAAATATTAGCTGAATTTCTGGATTATTAGTCTAATGATAATACCACTGAGTTATTGCCTCTCCCTGTTAATTTTACAGGCATTTCATGGATGGTTTTAAAAACAAAATTCACTTGCTGGATGTGGACATTGCCAACAGGTCCAGTATTTATAGCTCATTTCTAGCTGCCCTTGAGAAGGTGGTGGGGAGCTGCCTTCTTGAATCGCTGCAATCCTCAGGGTGTGGGGGCACCCACAGTACCATTAGGGAGGGAATTCCAGGACCCTGCAAACAGTGAAGGAACAATGATATATTTCTAGTTTCCTAGTGTCCAGGATAGGTGGATCAGCCATGGGAAATGCAGGGTTACAGGGATAGCTAGGTGGGTCGGTCTGGGTGGGATGCTCCTTGGAGAGTCAGTGTGGACTCGATGGGCTGAATGAGCTGCTTCCACAACTGTAAAGAGTCCTATGAACAGGAATGACCTCCACAGTACATTTCTCCATCCTCAGCCTGTCCTTACTGCCCTCCAAGCAAAAGCCTACTCAGGAGGGTCATTTCTCATTTTCCCAAATGCAATTAGCACTGCCATAAGTCTACTTTGTGCTAAGCTGATGGACGCTTTGTAACAATGCGCGACAATCGCCACTCATTGCCTTTCCTTTGATTGCCTGCCCTTGTCATTCCTTCACTCTGTAAGATCAACCAAGTATAGCGTGACCTTTAGAACGCTGTGCTGAACGGCATTGAAGTCAAAGGAAATGCAAAACGTGCTACTGAGCTGTTGTCACGTGTTCTAAGATCACGCAAAGACAAAGTAACATCTTTGCATTTTATGATGAAGAGGTGCCATTCCCTGCTACAACGGCTGCCCCAAAATGTTATCGTGGTCCTGTGACCGGATTGCAGAGACTTGTTTCAGTTTATTCCATCGTCGTGAATTTACTCCGCCTCAAATTGGAAATGAGAGGCGTTCCAGCTGACTCAGTCCAATTCTCATTCAACAAAAATGAAATTGTGCTCAATGACGTTTTAATAATGGTTCTCGCAGATATTTAATTGCAACAGGAGACTTTAGTGGCTGCATTCACTATTCAAAACTTCTGAGGTTTTTAAGAATGCACTACATTGCTGTTGCTTCCTGGTGATTCCAAAGGCCCTCTTGGGTCATGATCCCGAGCTCCTTGGATGCAATCGAGAGGGGGAAACCTACCTAGCAGTTTCAAGATAAAAATCTGGGGTCTCCAAAATGTTGGCAATTAAATAACCTCGAATATAGGTCTGATCTCAGTGAAAAGTAATAGGGAGATGTTTCGTAATACATCACTTGAGGATTACCTCAGAAAGACACATTTTGTTGAAATCTTTCATCTTGTACTCATCAGGACAATTCACAAGAATACAAAGTATAAAGTGGAATTACATTTTATAGTATATGAGTCATGATTTCATAGGACTGTACAACATGGAAACAAACCCTTTGGTCCCATTTGCCAGCACTTGGCCATATCCCTTCAAACCCTTCCTATTCATTTACCCATCCAAATGTTTCTTAAATGGCGTAATTGTACCAGCCTCCACCACTTCCCCTAGAAGCTCATTCCATACACGTGCCACCCTCTGCGTGAACAAGTTGCCCCTTAAGCCCCTTTTAAATCTTTCCCCTCACACCTTAAACCTATGCCCTCTTGCTTTGGACTCCCCTACCTTGGGGAAAAATCCTTGGCTATTCACCCTATCCATGCCCCTCATGATTTTATAAACCTCTAGAAGGTCACCCCCCAGCCTCCAATACTCCAGGGAAAATAACTCCAGCCTATTCAGCTTCACCCTATAGCTCAAATCCTCCAGTCCTGGCAACATCCTTGTAAATCTTTTCTGAACCTTCTCAAGTTTCACAACATCCTTCCTATAGCAGGGAGACCAGGATTGAATGCAGTATTTCAAAATTGGCCTTTCCAATGTCCCCTTCTGCTGCAACACGACTTCCGAACTCCTATTCTCAATGCACTGATCAATAAAAGCAAGCACATCAAATGTCTTCCTCACTATCCTGTCTACGTGTGACTCCACTTTCAAGGACCTATGAACCTGCACTCCAAGGTCTCTTTGTTCAGCATCACACCCCAGGACTTCACCATTAAGTGTGTAAGCCTTGCCCTGATTTGCCTCTGCAAAATGCAGCACCTCAAATTTATCTAAATTAAACTCAATTTGCTTGATTAGCAATTGGTAGAGATATTGCTATGGAGTCCAGATAGGTGATGACTGACAGTTAACTGCCAAGTGGTAGAGATATTGCTGTGGAGTCCATTTAATTGATGACTGACAGTTAATTGCTAAGCATTAGAATTTATACCAGGCTGGTTGACTCTGATTGCTCACAGCAAAGCATTGACCCATGAGCCAGAGAATGGCCATCACCTACTTTGTTAAACTGAAACAGTCGAGATACACGTACATGGTTTCTCTGTGTGCATATGGAAATATTCTAACTGATGCATTGATTGCCCATGGGAATGCCTCTGTCATGTCTACAAAGGATGGGAGGGTTTGCTGATGCTTTGTCTAACACCCCTGCCACTATGGTACACAGATCAGACTGGCAGAAAGACATGGGCCAGACACAAGTCATACTTTACATACCCCACTTTCTACAAAGACATAGCCTGAATGAGGCTATGCAATTGCCCCACTCTCACATACACTGACAATTGTAATTTGGAGCTCCAGCCCTGTGCCTTGTACGGAAATGAACTGACACTTTTAAAAAGTGCAACAAACAAGTGTAGTATACCTTCAGGTTACAAATGTTTCCTTTTCAAACTGGGTTGCACGTCAGAAAAGACACAAGGTGCTCACTGAATGCTTGATTTATTTGAAGGGCAAGACAACATTGCACTGTTAAAGGAATATAATGCAGGCTAAAACTGTACATTGTATTTATTACAAGAAACAAATTCACACTGAAGCATTATGAAAACAGGGAGAATGGATTTGCATGCAATGTATTCTAAGTTGAAAAGAGAAGATTAAAAGGGGTCCGGAATTCCTTTGTTCTTATTCAAATGTTTTATCTGGAGTTCTTTTAGGACTGCGTTTGCATACCACTGTGCTACAGGGCTTTGTGCAACCATAATGAAATAGCTCATGTCCCATAATTCAACCAAAGGGAAATCAGTGGTTCAGTAGAATTACACTTCACAGCTGCAGTTGGAAGTAAGCCTTCTTAAAAATTAGGAAAATATTTCTGGGGTGATCCATGTTCTTAATAGACTTATGAGTTATGCACACCTACGCCTCTCATGAGCACATTTTTTTTAACCTTACATCTACACTTCCATCTCATTACAGGCAGCCCTGAGGATCCATGAAGAGACCAAATAAAGTTCCTAAGTGCCTATTGATAAACATGTCCTTCACTTTGGGTGCTTAAGCCTTGCATATAGAATCACAGACACTAAAAGTGCAGAGAAATGTCATTCAGTTTCTTCCCCGCTGTTATTAGACTTCTGAATGGACTTCTCAAATTTTAAATCTAATGTCAATCTCGCTTTCTGTGCACCTTCTCTGCAGCCATAACTTTGTACTCCTCGCTCTGTGCTATCACCCTGTGATCCCTGTGTGCTATGACCTGTCTGTGCTGCACACAAAACAAAACTTTTCACTGTGCTTAAGCACGTGGCAATAATAAATCCTATGAAATTCAAGCCTATTGCGTCTGTGCTGATTGAAAAAGAGCTAACCAACATAATCCCACTTTTAATCTCTTGCTCCGTAACCCTGTAGGTTATAGGCCTCTCCAATATTTGTTTTGAAATGCGATGATAGTTTCTGCCTCCTCCATAAAGTTAGTTCAACAGCCTTACCATCCTCTGGGTCAAAAGACTTTTTTCCTTCCCCCGCCTACCTTTTTAATCCCTCTGCTCTTATTAAGAGTCCTTCAGGAGGCAGTGGTGATATCACTGGGCTAGTAATCTAGAACACCAGGTTAATGTTCTGAGGGCCTGGGCATCAATCCACCTGGATTGATGGTGTTTCATAGAATCCCTACAGTGTGGAAACCGGCCATTCACCCACCAAGTTCATACTGCCCCTCTGAAGAGCATCCCACCCAGACCCATTCCCCTACCCCTGCGTTTCCCATGTCTAACCCACCTAACCTAAATATCCCTGGGCACTATGGGCAATTTCCCATGGCCAATCCACCCAACCTGCACATCTTTGGACTGTGGGAGGAAACCGGAGGAAACCGGAGCACCCGGAGGGAACGCACGCAGACACGGGGAGAATGTGCAAACTCCACACAGACAGTCACCTGAGGGTGGTATCGAACACGGGTTCCTTGCACTGTGAGGCAGCTGTGCTAACCACTGAGCTGCCCTAAAAGTGTGGTAGTCAAATTCAAATTCAATAAAAGGCTGGCATTCATATACCAATTGTCATAAAACCCATCTGGCTCACTAATGTCCTTTAGGGAAAGAAATTTACCATCCTCGCCTGGTCTGACCTACACGTGACTCCAGACCCACGGCAATGTGGTCGACTCTTAACTACCCTCTGGGCAATAAACGTTGGCCTAGCCAATGATGTTCTGTGAATGTGCCCATCGGTAAATCATCTGGATATTGACCTCAGCACTTGGGGAAATAGACTATTTCTGTCCACCCTATACAGCAAGGCCTGTCAAATCCTATATCTCTCAATTAAATCACCCCCTGCCAAGTCTTGTCTATTCCAAAGTCTATCCAACCCTTCATCGAAATCTAAAACTCCCAAGTCCTTGTCAATCCCCTTGGCACTGTCTCAAGTACAATCCTTTCTTGCTGAAAGGTGACCGCCTGGAATCTACACGGTACTCTAGCTGTGTTAGGCTCCTGTTCTGACTTTGTGGATGCTGGACGGTCTGACTCAAGAACCTTGTTTATTGAAGTACAGTTCAGTCAAGTCTTGAAATTCAATAGGAAATTCAATAGGAAATTGAACATCATGCTGAAGAGCTCCATTGCTCAGGTAGTACAGGGACATGCAAAGTCAAATTACTGCTACAGCAGTATTGATATTAAGGAACACACGATATGTCAGTGTTCTCATTATAACTGAGCTGCTGTGAATGATAGGGCAGAGCTACACAAGCAGGTGAACTTTATTGGACTCATATTTGCAATGGAAATTCAAACAAATGACTCATGCTGCCAGCACATTGAAGATTGACAAGAAGGGCATTCTGCTCATCTCAACAACAACGTACTCTGCTGTCAAGGCCATTAGGAAAAGAAAGCTCTCGTGTTGTTGATTACAGAACAGCAACAGCAAATCTCAATGTGAGACAAATGCTGACAAGCTGTTTAAGCTTTCTGTTTGCACGTTATCACCTTGCTAGAAATGTGCTGCTGTTCTAGCACACCGTGTGATCTATGTTATCCTCGCTATCTCTCACACTTTGCATATTACAACCTGACAGGAGAGGCTCACAATCACCAGAAACCCACTACTACCTGTGGGTCAGTGAGAGACAGACACAAACAGAAACAGACAGATAGAATGATAGAAAGAAAATACAAAATAGAGACGGAGAGGATGAGGCAGAGAGAGACAAAGAGAAGGAGAGACACAGACAGAGACAAGCACACACAGATATAGAGACGGAGACACATAGAGATATAGACACACAGAGAGACATACACACACAAAGACATAAACATAGACAGATAGAGACAGACAGACACAGACAGAGACAAACAGACTCCCACACACACATTCATAGACAGAGACACACACAGAGTGAGAGAAAGAGAGAGAGAGAGAGACAGACAGACATACAGACAGAGAGACAGAGAGAGCGCAAGAGACACACAGAGAGACAATGAGAGAGAAAGAGAGACAGACACACATACACACACATACACACACACACACACACACAGACACAGACACATACACATACAGACACACACACACAGCCACATACACACACACAGATACACACACACTCTCTCACACACACACACACACACACACACACACACACACAGATGCACACACACACACAGATACAGATAGAGAAACACATATACAGACTGAGACACAGAGAGCGATCACGGAGACAGGAAGACAGAGTAAACACAGAGACAGAGACACTGAGCAACAGAGACTAATGTCCTTACAATCCTAGCAGGGAGACTGAATTGAAGGCTTGGGGACAGCTACAACATCCAAGTGGTGAGTCACTAACCCATGCTCATGTCAGCAGCTCAAAACTAATTCCCATTCATTCGGCCAATCAGAGCTGCATGTAAAAACAATATGAGCGCAAATTTAATGGGCATGTAGACTGAGAAAAAGGAGGTGGGGGAAGAGAGAGAGCGTGTGAATTCATTCATTAGGACCATTCACAACTTTAGAACTTCTCAAACAGAAACAAAAATAGAAGCTGCTGGAAAAGCTCAGCAAGTTTGGCAGCATCTGTGGAGAGAATTCAGAGTTAATGTTTTGGAGCGAGTGACCCTTCCTCAGAACAGGGGAAGGGTCGCTCTTAACTCTGACTTTTTTCTTCACAGATGCTGCCAGACCTGCTGAGCTTTTCCAGCAACTTCTATTTTTGTTACTGATTTGCAGCATCCGCATTTCCTTTGGTTTTTATTCAGAACTTCTCAAAATGTTTTACAGCCAATAAGGTTGTTATTGACATGTGGTCACTGTTATAATTACACACAGCAGTGTGATTCTGACCAGAGTCATCTTTTTGAGGTGATGTTAGTTCAAGATAGAAAACTCGAATACCAGCAGAACTCCCCAGTTTATCACAAGGAGTGCAGTCAATTTTTTTTGCCCATGGCAGGAAGTAGATAGAATCTTAATTCCCCATTCTTGAGTGACAGGCATATCCAACAATATAGCATTCCTGCAGTATCACATTGTAATGGTCTCTAGTCAAATTGCTGAAGTGGGGCTTGAACCCATTGCATTTTGAATTGGAGCGAAGAATGGGTCCACTGAGCAAGGGTGACACAAACATACATTACAGCCCAGTCCATCACGCACACCAAACTTCCATCCATTGCCTCCATTTACACCTCCTGCTCTCTCAGGAAAGCAGCCAACATTATCAAAGACACATCCCATCCCGGCTATACTCTCTTCCACCTTCTTCCGCCGGGCAGAAGATACAAAAAAGTTTGAAAACACATACGAACAGATTCAAGAACAGCTTCTTCCCTGCACTTATCAGACTTTTGAATGGCCCTTTCAAATGTTGATATTGATCCGTCTCTCTATGTGCACCTTTGCTGCAGCAGTAGCACTGTGTTCTGCACTCTATTCTGCTATCCTGATGCACTTTGTATGGCACCATCTGCCTGTGTAGCACGCAAAACAACACTTTTCACCGTAACTTGCTACATGTGACAATGATAAATTGAATCAACTAAGAAGCAGGAGTAGGCCATTGACCTGTTCCACACCCCTGCCCTGTTTGCCATTCACTAAAATCATGGCTGACCTGATTTTGGCCTTAACTCCACCTTGCCGCCTACCTCTACTAATCTTTGACCCAAGACCCATCTATGTTTTCCTGAAGAATATTCCAATGACCCTGCCTATGCCAATCTCCAGGGAACAGAGGTCCAAAGATGCAGGATCCTCGGAGGAAAAATTCTCATCTCCATTTTGAATTCCAGCAATTGAACATGCTACAGTGTTTCCTCTTGGACTAGTGAACTAGAGAAAAAGATCCCAATCCTTGCTTTGTGCTTCTCCCCACCAAATACTCTCACTGGCAGCATTGAGCATTTGGCTACGGATTGATAACAGTTGGTGATTGGAGACTGAGGTCAACCCAGTATCGGTAGCACTGTGCCCTTTCTGGCATGTGTTCCATCATTCCTCACAGATAATGTGTCAGAGTCATAGATACCCTTTGAGTCTGCATCAACCTACTCTAGAAAGGAATGCTATTCCACCTTTAAAGGACATAAGCATGTCATGACCATATCTTGGCAATGTGAGCTAATGGCATAAAACTCTGTCTCCATCTTACTGAGCTCTGTCTCCCTACAGCATGTAACTGAGGGAATGGTGCTGCACAACACCCAAATTACTTCATTCAAGCCTAGATCCACAAGTGCCCTCTGATTGCATTTGGATAGATACATGGATAGGAAAGGTTTAGAGGAATATGGGCCAAAGGCAGGCAAATGGGACTAGTTCAGTTCAGGAAAACTGGTGGGCATGGACAAGTTGGGCCGAAGGGCCTGTTTCCGTGCTGTATGACTCTATAAAGAAGCCAGAAGGGGACAAACCAGGGTCTAGCATGGTTCTCTACCCGTAATGCAATCAACAAACATATAGCATTGGACCCCATATACAAACCCATACAGATCAAAACCGGAAATGTCAGTACTCACCATAACAGAAAGGACAGTATAAATTCCAAATGGAGTAGAATAACATCGCTTCATCGGAGGCTCCACTGATGGTGTCACCTAGCATGGTGACAAAATGTCTGAATGAAAACAAGCCAGCTCGGCGAGCAAGTCAACAACCTCAGGGGCTAACGTGCTTTTTAACCCTCTCTGTAGTAACGGAGATCATATTCATTTAATCTGTAATAGCTGCAGTTAAGTAATAAATTTCATGTTTCAACTCAGCAAGACTCTTCTAGTTGGACTAGAAAAAACATAATCTTCATCCACACCACACCATGTGGGGCCAGAGGCACACACACACAGCAAGCATTGTGTGAATATAATATTGAGTGGCATCATTGCAATGGCCTGGCAGCAATTATATCTCATCCCTGTGTCCTCAGGCAGGGGGCACACGCACTATGACCCTGGCTTGCAGCACATCCCCGTTTCAGTGTGTTCAAACATGGTACCTTTCTCGAACATTTACGTTCATTAGCTCACAAAGCTAATGGGTTCTCCTATTGTTGGAGGAGGTGTGGGGTGGTACCCCTACCTGCTGGTCCAGTCCCGACCCACATACTCTGTCCCGACCCCTTCCTACACATACAGGGCCTTTTTACAGCATTGAAGGTGCTGAGATCAGGTCTGTTCAGGGCAGGGTGGGGATTCTAAGATGGGAACTTTTTAAGAATACCGTGTACAACTCTGGTCGCCCCTCTGTAGGATGGATGTTGTTAAACTTGAAATGGTGCAGAAAAGATCAAGAAGGATGTTGCCAGGGTCGGAGAGTTTGAGCTCCAAGGAGAGGGTGAATAGGCTGGGGTTATTTTCCCCCTGGAGCGGAGGCTGAGGGGTGACTTTATGGAGGTTTATAAAATGATCAGGGGCATGGGTAGGGTGAATAGCCAATGTCTGTTTCCTAGGGTAAGGGAATCCAAAACTAGAGGGCATGAGTTTAAGATGAGAGGGGCAAGATATAAAAGGGAACTGAGGGGGAACTTTATCACACAAAAGGTGGTGCGTGTGTAGAACTTGCTGCCAGAGGAGGTGGTGGTGACTGGTACAATTACAACATTTAAAAGACATCGGGATGAATATATAAACAGGAAAGGTTTAGAGGGATATTGGCCAAATGCTGGCAAATGGGACTAGGTCAGTTTGGGATGTAAGGTTGGCATGGATGAGTTGGACCAAAGGGTCTGTTTCCATGCTGTACACACCTCTGTGACTCTATGACTGTCTGATCCACCATCAATACTGGAGCACTCGGCTTTGAGGAAATCAGCCACATATTTCAATTTGGATTTTACATTTCTGCACACCGATCTGCTTCATTGTCTCATATTTACTAAATGCCAAAAGTACATACTTATTAAATTGAGACTTAATTTAGTTCTGCTCTAAAGTAACACATACGCTTCGATAAATCCTTATAAAATACTCATTTGTGTATTGTGAATAATTAATTTCTTGACGAACACTGACAGTTTTGAAACATGAAGCAGAGTTCAGTGTTTTGCAGAAGAGAGACGCAAGTATTTTCTGATCTTGTTTTTAACCGTCAGACACAACCTCAGCTCTTTGCAGGGCACACGTAGAGAGAATGACTGCAGACTTACTGAAGGCCTACTCAGAAGATCCACTCATGTCACTGAGTGTCATGGGTGGGGCTATCAAATCCTCTCAGAAGAATGACTTTTCCAGGAAATTTCTCTTCCAGCAGCTGTACTTGCAACATTTCCCATTTGCGAACACCCCTGTCCAGATCACGTGTGGTGCAAAATCCCAGCCTTTTATTTTCCGTCCCTGTCCTGTGATTTATATCCATTTCACGTCCATGTTACTCAGGAGAAGAGACAACTGGCGTGGACCCAGAAGCTTTGAAATCAGATACCAGTGGTGCTCCCCACCCATACTGATGAATAATGGAATGCAAGACCAGATAGAAACATTTTGGCATTTCACTTGATTATATTTCTACATTCAGCTGCAGTCTTAGAGTCATAGAGCACGGAAATGGACCCTTCGGTCCAACAGGTCCGTGCTGAACTTAATCCCTACCTAAACTGGTCCCACCTGACTGCTCCTGGTTCATATCCCTCCAAACCTTTCCTATTCATTTACTTATCCAAATGTCCTTATTATACCTCCATCCATCAGTTCCTCTGGATGTTCATTCCACACATGAATGACTCGCTGTGAAAAACATCTTAAATCTCTCTCCTCTCACCTTAAAAAAATGTGCCCCTGGTTTTGATATTGCCTATCTTTGGGAAAGGGCAACTAACATTAACTCGAACTATACCTCTCATTTTTTCATAAACTTCTACAAAGGTCACCTCTCAACCTCCTATGGTTCAGTGAAAAAAGTCCCAGCCTATCCAGCCTTTCTTTATAACTCAAACCTTCCATACCCGGCAACGTCCTGGTAAATCTCTTCTGAACCCTATCTAGAAACGATCACAGCTTCTTGGTGAGAACTCAGAGTGCAGGGGGAAGCAGAGATGGCCTTTGAGGGCAGGTGGTGAAGGAAGCATTCCTTCTTGTGAGCCTTCCTGGGATCCAGACTTCTACTTGGGGAAGTCCTGCCTTAGACATCGACACCAAGAGGTGGTGCCTCTTGCTCAACTCACAATACTATTGCAACAGGTCACCCGAGCTGGCCAGTGTGAGATGCCTTTGTAAAACGTAACCCCTTCACACAATATTCCTCTGACAACTGGAGGTAGATGAGAGAGATGACAACTCACAAACAGATCACACGCCTCATGTTTGGAATTGGAACTTGTTGTTTGACCCTCTTTTTGGAAAACCAAGGTGGTGTTGGGACAAAATGGAAGGGGAAAGGGGAGAAAGAGGAAAGGGAATAAAAAATGGGTGGGTGGGGGATTGGTGGGGAGGAATGAGGGAAGAGAAAGGGAGGTGAAAAGGGAGGAGTAGGGAAAAAGGGCAGGGGAGATTTACAAATGGATTTCCAGAGCCCAGCCACTAATGGTGACTAGATCTAAGATATTATGAAGCTGGATATGGTTCATAAAAGATTTACCCAGGGTGTTGCCAGGAATGGAGGGTTTGAGGGGAGAGGCTGGATAGGATGGGACATTTTTCATTGGAGTGCAGGAGGTTGAGGGGTGACCTTATAGAGGTTTATCGAGGTCATGAGGGGTATAGCTAAGGTGAATGGCAGGTATTTTTTTCCCTAGGGTGGGAGATTTAAAAGACATTTAGAAAAGTATGTGAATAAGAAATATTTGGAGGGATATGGGCCAAGTGGAGGCAGGTGGGACTAGTTTAGTTTGGGAACATGGTCAGCATGGACTGGTTGGATCAAAAGGTCTGTT
Source organism: Rhincodon typus (assembly GCF_021869965.1). Classification (NCBI taxonomy): domain Eukaryota; kingdom Metazoa; phylum Chordata; class Chondrichthyes; order Orectolobiformes; family Rhincodontidae; genus Rhincodon; species Rhincodon typus. The sequence goes on from NC_063346.1 coordinate 56,054,187, forward strand.
TCCATGCTGTATGACTCTGTGACTCTAGGATGAGCAGTATAGAGGTTTATAAGATCATGAGAGGTATAGATAAGGTGAATGACAGATGTTATTTTCCATTAGAGTGGGGGATTACAAGACTAGGGGGCATATTTTAAAGATGAGAGGAAAAAGATTTAAAAAAGACATGAGGAGCAATTTGTTTTATTTACAAAGCAGGTGGTTCATGTGTGGAATGAACTTCCGGAGGAAGTGGTAGATGTAGGTACAGTGACAATGTGAGATAAGTACATGAATAAGAAACGTTTAGAGGGCTATGGGCCGAGTGCAAGCAGGTGGGACCAGTTTGGGAGCATGGTCCGCATGGACTGTTGGACTGAAGGGTCTGTTTCCGTACTGTATGACTCTAGGTTAGGATATGGCAGCTTAAGCAAACACCATTGGGATCCACCCATGGAAAGTCACAATTAAAGCCCACATAAACTCAAAAAGAAAAATCCTGCTCTGTACAGATCCATCAAAAAACAAAATAAATTGAATAATGATACATAATTGTGGTTGAGAGAGTGTTTAAAATCCAGGACTTCCAATATCGCTGTTCAGTTGAATCACTTTCCGGGGAGAGTCACCGCAGGAAAATCTGACTTCTATGAAGAAAGATAACTGAGAAATATTACCATTTTTTCCTCACTTGCAGTCGAGACTGTTCCTAAATATTCTTCTGAAGCAATCTGTGATCATTGTGGCAAAGCTAGATAACGTTTTCTTTTTATTGAGTTCCCCTGGAACTAGACCATGTCTTGTGGTTGTGCCACTCACTGAAGTGGGTGATTTATGTATCAGCTGGCTAAAACAAAATGCACCTTACAAATATGTTTATTTACACGCTTCAGTAATTGCTTTCCTTTCACTCTAACCTCAGGCAGAAGGTTTGTCGGGGAAAAGTGATTAAGCAGATTTATTAGGTCACTGCGGTGCTGATTTTTCTGATTGGCCATCTGTAATTTCCACGGCGATAATCGATCACAACAAGCCAGTTGCTTTGTTTAAGAGGACTTGGCACTGTTACAAACAGTGATGTAGTGGCGCTGGACAGGGGGAGCGCAACTTTCAATAATAGAACCACAAAGGAAAATAATTGTGTGGAACTACGTCAAGGTCACTAGCACCACATTTCAAAGTGTAGTTCTCCATCAGAAAGTATACTGAAAATTGTTTCTGCTCAGCTTGCTTCATAACTCTTAGCAGCACTGAAGTGTGTTGAGCTACACTATTTCAAAAGGCACCTACTGCCTTTCATCCCTCACCAGTTAGTCCAGACATTGGTCGGACCCCATTTCTGACATCTTCATTAACATCTATTCAGCATCTTTATTACTCCTTTAATCATTATCATGCCCTTTGTCTTTTGCTCTGGGCACCCTCATCATCTGTTCTGCTCAATCCTTTGTCCCCCTTTGCCAACAGCATCAAATAAAACATTTTCCAGCTCCTTACAAAGTTCTCAAGGAGGGTCACTAGACTGGAAACGTTAATTCTGTTTCTCTCTCCACAGATGCTACCAGACCCGCTGAGTTTCTTCTAGCATTTGTTTCAGATTTCCAGCACCTGCAGTGTTTTGTTCTTTTTACGAGGGCAATGATAGACAATTTCACTCTGGCACAAGTTATTCTGAAACCTATTATCCAAAAGCTGTTAGATAAAAGTTACATTTGTGTAGTGTGCACAATGTTAGAAGAATCTTCAAAGCTGTGGAGTAATTGTACCTTGACTCTGGATATAAACAGTGCCGTAGATGTGATAGAAGCTGTACCATAGTGATATCAGATCATGTTGAACTGGAGTCTGGCCCCGCAGAATTCCAAGTAAGATCACCTTGATTAACATTAGCATATAGTTGTGCTCAATGAATCCTATTATTATTTTTGTTCACTCACAAGAGAGAATGCAGACTTCTCATAGGATCATAGAATCCCTACAGTGTCAAAGCAGGCCATTCAGCCTACACTGATCTTCTGAAGATCATCCCACCCAGACCCAGCCCCCAACCCTATCTCTGTAACCCTACATTCCCCATGGGTAATCCCTCTGACATGCACATCCCTGGACACTATGGGGCAATGCAGTGTGACCAATCCACCTGCACATCTTTGGACTGTGGAAGGAAACCAGAGCACCTGGAGGAAACCCACGCAGACACAAGGAGAACATACAAACTCCACACAGTTACCTGAGTCTGGAATCGAACCCAGGTCCCTGGCGTTGTGAGGCAGCAGTGCTAACCACTGAGCTACCATGCCACCCTAATGACAACAAGAGCATTATCAAGCAAAATTTGACCAAACCCAGTAAGGAGCAGTCACTCCCTGTGACCAAAAGTTTGAACAAAAGGAGCCAGTTTTAAAGAGGTGTGCCTTAAAAGTAGGAAAGAAAGAAGGAAGGAAGGAGGGATCCAGGAACTGAGTTTTAGAGCTTCGGAACACGGCAGCTGAAGGCACAGAACGTGGGTCATTTTTGGCAGGATGCTATTTTCTACATTTCTGTGGAATGTTGAACAGTGATCTGGAGTAGAAATCCTGGCATTTTTCTCCCTCTAATGCAGGAATGCTGGTAAATTACAGGAAGACTGAGGTTTGAAAAAAGAATTACATTCAATTATTTTTTGCACCCTTAACTCCCGATCTGCACTACAGTTGCCAATTACAACCATACAGTATATGGCCCAGCAAAGCATTTGCAATTGGTCAGCACCATCGAAACTAAACTGATCAGTGCTTAAAAAACCAATGACACAATGATCACATACACCTCCTTGATGACTTTGTCCCTGATGTATGACAGAGGTTCGACATACAAACATAGAAAATAGGTGCGGGAGTAGGCCATTCGGCCCTTTGAGCCTGCACCACCATTCAATAGGATCATGGCTGATCATGCAATCTCACTATCTCATGTCCGCTTTCTCCCCATACCCCTTGATCCCTTTCACCACAAGGGCCACGTCCATCTCCCTCTGGAATATATCGAACAAACTGGCCCTGATAGCTTCCTGTGGGAGAGAATTCCACAGGTTCACAACTCTCTGAGTGAAGAAATTCTTCCTCATTTCAGTCCAGAATGGCTTACCCCTCATTCGTAGACTGTGACCCCTAGTTCTGGACTTGCCCAACATCGGGAACATTCTTCCCACATCTAGCCTGTCCAGTCCCATCAGGATTTAATATGTTTCTATGAGATCACCCCTCATTCTTCTAAATTCCAGTGAGTACAAGCCCAGTCGATCCAATCTTTCCTCATACGTCGGTCCTGCCATCCTGGGAATCAGTCTGGTGAACCTTCGCTGGACTCCCTCAATAGCAAGAATGTCCTTCCTCAGACCAGGAGACCAAAACTGCGCACAGTACTCAGGGTGTGGCCTCACCAAGGCCCTGTATAACTGCAGCAAGACACCATTACCCCGATACTCAAATCCTCTCTCTATGAAGGAGAGCATGCCATTAGCTTTCCTCACTACCTGCTGCACCTGCATGCCAACCTTCAGCGAATGTTTCACCGGGTCTTGTTACACCTCACTTTTTCCTAAAATGCCACCCTTCAGATAATAATCTGCCTTCCTGTTTTTGTGACCAAAGTGGATAACCTCACATTCATCCACATTATATTGCATTTGTCAAGTATTTACCCACTCAGCCAGTCTGTCTAAGTTACCCTGCAGCCCTTTAGCATCCTCCTCAGAGTACACACTGCCACCCAGCTTAGTGTCATCTGCAAATCTGGAGATATTGCATTCAATTCCTTCATCCAAATTGTCAATGTATACTGTGAACAGCTGGGGTCCCAGCACTGAGCCCTGTGGCACCCCACTCATCACTGCGTGCCACTCTGAAAAGGACTCATTTATTCCAACTCTCTGCTTCCTGTATCCAACCAGTTTTCTATCCATGTCAATATATTACCTGTAATACCATGAGCTTTAATTTTCCTTACTAATCTCTTGCATGGAACCTTGTCAAAAGCCTTTTGAAAGTCCAGATACACAACATCTACTGATCCATCCTTGTCCACTCTACTGGTCACATCCTCAAAAAATTCCAGAAAATTTGTCAAGCATGATTTCCCTTTAGTGAATCCATGCTGACTAGGGCCGATTCTGCCACCACTTTCCAAATGCTCAGTTATTACATCCTTAATGATTGACTCCAGCACTTTCCCACCATCAACGTTAGGCTAACCGGTCTATAATTCCCCATTTTCTCTCTCCCTCCTTTTTTAAAGAGTGGGGTTACATTAGCTACCCTCCAGTCCATTGGAACTCTTCCAGAGTCTACAGAATGCTGGAAAATGATCACCAATGCATCTGCTATTTCTAGGGCCACTTCCTTAAGTGCTCTGGGATACAGAGCATCAGGCCCTGGGGACTTATCGGGTTTTAATCCCATCAATTTCCCCAATACCGTTTCCTGACTACAGGGATTTCCTTCAGTTCCTCCTTCATGCTTGACCCTCTGACTCCTAGCATTTCTGGAATGTTATTTTTGTCCTCCTCAGCGAAGACAGATCCAAAGTATTTGGTCGTTCGACTGGTCTGCTACCTTTTTGTTGTCCATTACGAATTCACATGACTCGAACTGCAAAACACCTCCATTTGTCTTCACCAGGCTTTTTATCTTCACACATTTATAGAAACATTTGCAGTCAGTTTTTATGTATTCCACAACGTTGCTGTTATACTCCATTTGCCCTTTTCGAACTAAACCATTTGTCCTCCTCTGCTGAATTTTAAATTTCTCCCAGTCCTCAGGTTTGCTGCTTTTTCTGGCCAATTTATATGCCTCCTCTTTGGCTTTAACACTATCCCTGATTTCCCTTGCTAGCCATGGTTGAGCCACCTTCTCTGTTTTACTCTTACACCAGACAGGGATGTACAATTGTTAAAGTTCATCCACGTGTTCTTTAAATATCTGCCATTGCCTGTCAACACCCTAAGTAACGTTTGAAAAAAAACAGCCTGGACATGAAAACATCTTGCACTTACATGGCTGAAATTCACAGTAAACCACATATTCGCCAGGGCGGCACGGTGGCTCAGTGGTTAGCACTGCTGCCTCACTGTGCCACGGACCTGGATTCGATTCCAACCTAGGGTGATTATCTGTGTGGAGTTTGCGTGTTCTCGCTGTGTCTGTGTCGATTTCCTCCCACAGTCCAAAAATGTGCAGGTTAGGTGGATTGGCCATGCTACATTGTCTGCGGATGTGCAGGGTAACCGGATTAGCCATGGGAAATGCAAGGTTAAAGGGAGTGAGTCTGGGTGGGATGCTCTTCAGAAAGTTGGTATGGGCCCGAATGGCCTGTTGCCATACTGTAGGGATTCTACGAATTGGTGGAGCGCCCATTACAATAGTATCCACAACATTCTTCTGACAATGTATCCTTGAATTTCTGCATTATGTTAAAGACTCTCCATGCACTTGCATGACTTGAGGTTTTTCCGGCTCCCAGTCAGTGGAGTATCTAATTATTGTAAAGTTTACACTGCTCTGTCCCTTTCGCAGTTCCTCCCTCACCTTTAGGAGCCTCATATGCCACCAAGGCAGCCCTAAGCACTGCTCCCCACCTCCACAACCACTTTGCTGAGCCCAGGCTCATTCAATCCAATGTCCTGCTGCTGCAATCACGGTCCCTCTCTCCCCTGCATTTGTTGCTAAAGTCTAATTGGGAGTCCATCAGCAGTAAAATAGGAAAGGTAGAGTCTGTGGTTGGAGAGGCAGTTAGTTACAGATTCTGCCCATTAGACGCATGTGATGTGCTGGGATTCCTTTAACGTCCTTGGATGCTCCCGGGCCTTTTGGATTCTTTCCAATAACTCCCAAATAATCACGGTGAGGTGACTCCAGACGCACAGTAAAAGATTGATATTAGCCAATGCTTTCAAAGGTGGCTAAGGATGGACAATGAATGCTGGTCTCGACAGCAATGCCGACTTCCTGTGAAAACATGGTGGACAAATTCTAAAATATTACAGCCATTTCTTTTTATTAACAAAAAGACAAACAGAATTAAGATTAAATCCATGTTAAATCTAACTCTTACAGTCCTAAGATATGAACATTATAAAAGCCATGGGTAAAGTACCATATTAATCAGGGGCCCACACTGACAAGGAGACACAAGGGTAGCTTGATTATAATTCACCACTTGTTCCATTACAGGCTCTGCCTAGCCCTCTCAGCACCATTTAAAAGGCTCTCCAGTACTACTTTAATTTAACCCAATTACTGTGACAATAATGGAATGATGGAAGCTGTTGCATGTCGCAACCACAGCAAAAATTAATGTTGCACTCAGAGCAAAAGCAACAAAATCCACAAACAAAAATTGTAACAAACCCATGGAGACCACACATCACTTGATTTACTGGATGCTGTTGGTCATTCTCGAGAATCCTAAAACCTTCTGAATCAGAGGCACATATCACACGAGGGTTTCAGTCTATAGTAGCAAACACTTCAGAGCAGTAGTGAGGGAGTACTGCACAATTGGAGTTGCTATCTTCCAGCGAAGCTGTTAGACTGTGGTCTCATTGGCTTTGGGTGGATTTTCGAAAAGGCTCCAATGCACTAATTTGGAGGGGAGCGAGGGAGATAGCCCCGTATTTGTCTCTCAATCAATGTGAGAAATAGATTATCTTGTCATTGTTACTTAACCAGAGAGAGACAACAGAATGCTGCAGTACAGAGGGATCTGTTGGCCTTCTACATGATTCCCAAAATGTCACTATGCAAGTAGTGCAAGGAGTTAGGTAAATGAATACAGTCCTGTATCCTATTGCAAACAAAAGGGGACTGAGTATGAAGCGGGAAGTCTTGCTATGAGATAACAAGATTGAGAGCTGGATGAACACAGCAGGCCAAGCAGCATCAGAGGAGCAGGAAAGCCAACATTTCGGGCCTAGACCCTTCTTCAGAAATGGGGGAGGGGAAGGGGGTTCTGAAATAAATAGGGAGAGAGGGGGAGGCGGATAGAAGATGGATAGAGGAGAAGATAGGTGGAGAGGAGACAGACAGGTCAAAGAGGCGGGGATGGAGCCAGTAAAGGTGAGTGTAGGTGGGGAGTTAGGGAGGGGATAGGTCAGTCCAGGGAGGACGGACAGGTTAAAGGAGGAAAATGAGGCTAGTAGGTAGGAGATGGGGGTGCGGCTTGAGGTGGGCAGAGGGGATAGATGGGAGGAAGGACAGGTTAGGAAGATGGGGACAAGCTGGGCTGGTTTTGGGATGCAGTAGGGGGAGGGGATTGGACATTGGTGAGACTGAAAAGAGCTCTGTGTGCAGTTTTGACCTTACTTCGGGAAAGATGTACTTGCATTGATGACAGTTCAGTGAAGTTCCTTAAGCTGACGCTGTTACAAAGGTGCTGTTTTGAGGAAAGTTTGGGTCTACACAGCTTGGTATTAAGAATAATGAAAGCTGCTCTTTTTCAGTCATACAATATCACAAAGGTACTGACAGGGTGAATGCTGAGACACTGTTTCTCCCTTGTTGGGAAAAGAACCAGGGGCCAGAGTTTCAAAATGAGGGATCTCCCATTTAATACAGATTTCTCCTCAGCCCTCTCTCATGGGTTTGTTAATCTTTGGAATGGACTGTCTTGGAGATGAAGGCAGGCTGGGTCATTGAATGTATTCAAAGCTAAAATTAAACAGGTTTTTGATCAGTAAGTGGGTTATATGAGATGGGGAGGGAGGCAGGAGTGCAGAGCTAAGGCCACGACCAGACCAGCCAAGATCTTATTGAAAGACAGCACAGGCTGAAGGGACTGAATGGTCTCTTTATGCTTCCTTTTCTCATGTTCTGGCAACTTGCCATTGGTGGGAGAATGCTGTGTGCTGTTTGGCGGTCACTTGGCCTACTTCATAGCAGTGGTTATAATTCAAATGTTCTTCATTGTCTTTCAGGTCAATAGCTATGAAAAGTGCTGTATAAACGCTGTATTTTGCAGGGGAAGGAGACTGGACATCTATTTTATACGTAAATGTTACAGTGGGGAGCAAAAGACCTCAGCCACATCCACTGGCTTCACACATAGGCTGCCTCTTTGGTCCCACTCTTTCCCTAGTAATCCACTTACCCTGAATATACGTATAAAATTGCCGCCTGCCCTGAAGGGCCAGAGGTGACAAAGCTCCTCCAGTGATTGGGCACGGTAGCAGCAGCAACGTTGTGGCTTCCCCTGGTGATCGATGTGAGACTCACAGGCTGACCGAAACTCCAGGCCACGGCTAGGCCCAGTGCCTGCATCGGTGGTTCCAAACACCTTGGTGGAGATAAGGCTTCGAATTTCAGTGGGATTCGAAACCACGTTTCCAGCGCATTAGCCTGGACCTTTCACTACTAGTCCCATGACGATGCCTCTTGGCATTCAATGATGTTACCATCAGAGTCTCCTGCTACCAACATCCTGGATTGCCATTGTCCAGACTAACTATACACATACTGTAAATCCAAGAGCAAGTTAGAGGCTACGAACTCTGCAACAGAGTAACTCATCTCCTGCCTCCCCAGAGGTGAAATGGAACACTCCCCACTTGCCTGGATGAGTGCAGCTCCAACAACACTCAAGAAGCTTGACACCATCCAGAACAAAGCAGCCGCTTGATTAGTACCACATCCACAAGCATCTACTCCCTCCACCACCGACGCTCAGTAGCAGCAGTGTGTACTACCTACAAGATGCACTGCAGAAATTCACCAATGCTCCCACGTTCCCCTCCAAGCCATTCCTTCACTGTCACTGGGTCAAAATCCTCAAATTCCCTCCCTAACAGCATTGCGGGTCAAATGGACAGTGCCATTTTCTCAAGGGCACCTTGGGGTAGCAACAACATTCTGGCCCAGCCAGCAATGTATACATCTCATGAGTTAATAACAAAACACCGCTACACAACCATCTTGCCATTCCACCAGTATTCAAGTGAACCTTTCCTGTCTGATCCATCAGCACCTAAAAAAAAATGGATTATAATCAGGGTCATCTAACTCCATTTGCAATGCTGTTTGCAGATCCTGCTACAAACAGGAAGGACATTCCAAAAAGGTAAAAAAAAAGTTCTTTGCACCATCCTAAGGATATGAAGTGTGCTAAATTTTCGAGGGCGGCACGGCAGCTCAGTGGTTAGTACTGCTGCCTCACAGCGTCAGGGACCCGGGTTCGATTCCACCCTTGGGCGACTGTCTGTGTGGAGTTTGCACATTCTCCCCGTGTCTGCGTGGGTTTGCTCTGGGTGCTCCAGTTTCCTCCCACAGTCCAAAGATGTGCAGGCTAGGTGGATTGGCCATGCTAAATTGCCCGTAGTGTTCAGGGATGTGTAGATTAGGTGGGTTATAGGGGGATGGGTCTGGGTGGGATGCTCTGATATTCAATGTGGATTTCTTGGGCTGAAAGGCCTGTTTCCATACTGTAGGGATTCTATGATGATTAACTACACGTTTCAGATTTCTCACATAGGATAGCAACTGAGGCACCATGGCTGGAGGCAACACCCTGGAGACAGTTCACACAACTGGAGTGTTGTTCTGTGATCAGTACCATGGTGCTAACCTGAACTGGCTTGACTCAGTTATCAAATACCCTACAATGTAAGAGCAAACAGCATACTTATACCCGCTGTTGCAATTCAGATACGCAAAGCTTTTTCAGTGTGGCACAACCTGTGGAAATTTGAGTGTGCCCAGAAGACATTAGACCAAATCCCTGGGCAAAACGATGCAGATGTGAAGCAACAAAGTCATTGAACTTACAGTCTTAGGTTGTACAATTCCCAGGTCTCCCACTCATCAGCTGATTTGCTGGATGCAGCATAATCAGACATCACCCTCACCGCGAATCACACAGACAGGAGCGAGATTTTCTGTTCAATAAGGTAACCTCCAGGTAATTGACCGAGCATTTGTCACTTGCAGTGTTCATTAACAGAACGTCCATAAATTTCCAGGGCTTCGAACCACACTGTACAAATCATGCACTTCAGTCTATTCAATTTCCATTGTGAAATTGCAAGCGTGGAGAGTGGTTAATGGTAACAGAATTAAGTCTTACATTCCCAATGACTAATTTAAATTCAGCTCATGATAAAGTGAATGTCATGCCGGTGCTGTTTCTGCCTCTAAATCTAATCAGTGTTGTCTATTATATAATTTTGACTTGGCTCAGAACGATGCAGAGATGACACTCCTAAGGGTGCAAGAACTTTGTTGACGTGCATTTAAAGTATCTCCGCAGTGACAAAATTTCTTCATTCGTGCGTGCTCCTTAGCTTTCAATATCATCTTCGGTGTCTCTTCACTCTGATGCCGTTGCCAGGCCCCACAGCACAGTTAGCATAGATCAATTACCAGACTCTCAAATCAAACATGCAAAACATTTGAACATGACAGCAAAGCAGATGGAACAGAAGTATACTTAAGGTCAGAAAATTGGACAGCTTCAGTCAACTGGAGGGTCCTGCTTCAGATTGCTTCCTTCTTTATAACTCCATCTCTTTCTTGAGACTTCAATCCACGCAGGCATCTTGGAATGACTGAATGCTCACAAGGATCTGTGGTCTAGCAGCTGTCATTTCTTTTTTGCTTTGAAACTTGTAAAGCTATTTGGAGTTGCAGAATGAGAAATAGAAAGCAGAGGGCCAGAAGCAGCTGAGAGAGGTAGGGGAACTTCAAGAACAGACTGTCTCATTTTCTGCAGGTAGGGTGTGCCTTTCCTTTTGCAGTGATTTCATTTCCCTACAGGTATCCAGGGCTGGATTTGCCTGCCCTGGTTTGTGTCAGAATGGAGTTGAAAGGCCTTTACAAAAAGCAGATGGGAGCTGATTCAGTTCCCAGCTATTGTTGCTGGTCTCGGGCGAATGCTTGGGTCACAAGTGTGCCTGTTCTCTTGAGGAATTCAGACCCTCCTTTTGTGGGAGTCATGGTCAGGGGAGTAATGAACTATGTGGGAAAGCCATAGTTTGGAGCCAGAAAGAGAATCAAAAGAGAAAAGAAATGTTGAATAGTTTTCCACTTTCATAAAACCGTTAAAACGAACATAACCAGTAACAGAGCCATTAAAGAAAGCTTTAATCCTGTCCACATAAAAGCACAGGCATTAAAAATCTACTTCTAAGAAAGATCAAGTTCAATAAGGTAATAAAATCATGACCTAAATTAAGCCGTTAGTCCCTTTTGCAACTCAACTTTTGCCCCAAGAAATCCATTCTAGTAGCTTCATGCCATCATCCATTGAATAGACTATAAATCTGAGCAAGAAACTATCACTGCTTCCCCAGCTATACGTGTAAAACATTTTGACAGAGCAGCTATATGTACACAAGATGCACTGCACCAACTTGTGAAGCCTCATTTGACAGGACCTTCTAAGCCCTCAAAGAACCACCAAGGAACACCACAACTTGCAACTACTTCCACTTCATATCATTGATCGTTCTGGGAAAATTTCTATTCCATCACTATCACAGGGTCAAAAATGTGGAGCTCCCTAATATCAAGGTAAGATTGACTGCACCATAGAAGTAGCAGATGCCCGAGATGAGGACTCTCGTCATTTAGTCAAAAGGCAACTAGGGGAGAAGACTAAATGCTAGTCTAGTCAGTCCCATGAACAAATTTTTTAAAAATGAGTCTGAACAAACAGCTTGCTAGAATGAAACCGATGTGGTATCAGAGGATATTCAGGGACATATTGGCGAACTCACTAAACTACTAATCCAAACAGTTCTGGCTAATACTCTGGGAACATGAGCTCAGAACCCACCATATCAGCTAGTGGAGTTCAAATTTAACGAATAAAATAAAATAGTGACTATGATACTATCAATTGCTGTCAAAAATCAGAAACAAAAGCAGAAATTGCTGGAAAAGCTCAGCAGGTCTGGCAGCATCTGTGCAGAGAAAATCAGAGTTGACGTTTCGGGTCCGTTGACCCTTCCTCAGAACTGATGGCAGCTAGGAAAACGTCGGTATTTATGTCGAAGATTAGGTGGGGGGAGTGGGTAAGGAGTAAACAATAGGTGGAGATAGAGCCCAAAGAGAGCAAAGATCAGTTGGACAGACAAAGGAGTTGGTAACGATCTGGCTCGGAGGGTGAATAGCTGTTAATGGGGACTGTTAGTGACTAACAATAGGTAGTGTGTGATGGCAGGCTGTGTGATAACAAGGCCTGGTGTGTGGGGTAGGGGGCTTGGATGTGGGAAGTGCTCAGGCCCTAAAATTATTGAACTCAATTTTTTGAGTCCAGAGGGCTGCAGGGTCCCCAAGTGGAAAATGAGGTGTTGTTCTTCCAGCTTGTGCTGAGCTTCGCTGGAACACTGCAGCAAGCCTGACACCGAGATGTCGGCCGGGGAACTGAAAGCTCAGGGTCGTTTTTGCGAGCAGAACATAGGTGTTCAGCAAAGCGGTCACCCAGTCTACGCTTCATTTCCCCAACATAGAGCAGACCACATTATGAGCAGCAAATACAGTAGACTAGATTGTGTGAAGTGCAGGTAAAGTGCTGCTGCACCTGGGAGGTGTGTCTGGGTTGTAAAATTCATCTGGTTTATTCATGTCCTTTAAGGAAGGAAATCTGTCATCCTTCCCTGGTCTAGCCTCCAAGTGACTCCAGACCAACAGCAACACGCTCAACCCTTCTGAAATGGCCAAGTGAGGCACTCAGTTCGGCGGTGGGGTGGGTGGGAAATCAGGGATGGGAAACAAATGCTGGCCTTTCCAGTGAGGCCCACATCCCCTGACAGTAATCTGGAGCTGGTTGACAGTTTAGCAACACAAGGAGGCCTTGCGAGAGTATCTGGATGCAAGTCCCACATGCTGAGGGCAAGGGCCTGCAGATGGGTGTGCACTGCGTCGAGCAGCGTGAGCCAGCTTTGTGGCCTCGTTGTTAGAGTGGGTCTTTTGAAGATCCATTCACTTATCTTAAACCAGCCATGTGGGGTCATCAAACTTCTCATGACCCAGCTACCAGATTGTCAATGCCAAGATGCAATTATGGAGCACGTGATATCCAGGAGCTCTTTGATAAACAAACAATCACTGCTGCCAACGCCTGATCTGTTAAGCCCTTAAGCTCTGCCAAATGGTGCAGTGAAGGCATTTTTTTGAAACAAAAAGCATTCAGCAGATATCGGGACCCGATGAGGTGATATTTATTCCAGTCGCCGAACTTGACAAGAACATAGAACATAGGACATAGAACATTACAGCGCAGTACAGGCCCTTCGGCCCTCGATGTTGCGCCGACCTGTGAAACCAATCTGAAGCCCATCTAACCTAAACTATTCCATTATCATCCATATGTTTATCCAATGACCATTTAAATGCCCTTAAAGTTGGCGAGTCTACTACTTTTGCAGGCAGGGCATTCCACGCCCTTACTACTCTCTGAGTAAAGAACCTACCTCTGACATCTGTCCTATATCTATCACCCCTCAATTTAAAGTTATGTCCCCTCGTGCTAGCCATCACCATCCGAGGAAAAAGGCAATAGCCTTACCATTGCGTGTTGCCCTCAGTGTCATGCTGCATGAGGCTCTGGTAAAGATGGAGACTGGGATCGGCATGCGATCAGGTCAGGCGTCACAGCAATGTCGTCATGAGCATCTTTATTAAAGGCAAATTGCACCTTAGCTGCGAGGTGATTGATCTGCCCTGACTGGCCGCTCCTTCTGGAGGCCTTCCTCACGTTTTCACCGCGAGTGTCTCCAGTGTAGAATCGCTGAACCTTGGACTCTCTCCCCCACTTCCCTTGGGGCAGTTTCTGCTTGTAGCTACTGGGTCAACACCAGTTCCCTCACACTGAGTGCAGCTCTCCTCTGTGAGTAGCCCTTCAGAGGACTGGGACAGCTACACCAACTGAAATCAGGATGACCCCCAGCTCAGCACTGAACCAGCCAGCAGTTCCACTCCTCCATGCAACGTTATAATCAGGTAGTCTCACCAAGCACACATGACTTGACCCTGCGGGAATGAGTGTGGACAGGTCACCCTAATGCAGGTTGATTATTAGCCCCCAAACTGTCATGAAGCCTACAGCTAAAAGGGCAGCGTGATCAAAACCAGGCAACCCACAACTGTCTAAAATTCTCAGTGTCCTCTCGGAGCCCAGTTTGAGATGCGTTACGTTGAGATTGGTGGTTCCATATCCTGGGGGAATTGACCAAACCTTGCTTGTGTTGATTTAGCGGCTATCCATCAGGAAGTTGACCATATCATTGTGTTTTTATTTGAGGTGAGTACATCGATTAGCTTCACTAGCTTTCCTGGTCTGATGTTATGGCATAGTGGTAGCATCCCTACCCCTGAGCCAGAGGTTCATGGTCCACACCAGGCTTAATGGTCACAAATTGTGTCATAATGTAGATGCGCCATATAAGTCACATGTCATATTACCTATATGGCTGACGGCTTTCTTTTTACTTACCCCTTATTCTGGGCTCAGATGGCATTGGCGACGGTGACGGCAACAAACCACGACCTCTGATGCTTGCAAGAAGTGAGCTCCCACTTACTCTTCCAGGGCGAGCACAGGGCCCGGCATCAGAATTGGCAGCTATGTAGGCACAGTAGGCCCAGCAGCGAAAGGCAACGCCAGAAGAATGGTGACTCCCTACTGAATTCAGCGCTGGAGGTGGCGAAACAGTCGCGGAAGGGCATCACAGCAACATGGAGGCAGATCCAACGGCGAGAGATGCGACACCGACATTAGTGGGTCCGGTGCAGGTGGCGGGGACGGAGAATTGGCCCAACGGCGAGAGATGTCGCCCAAGGATCGGGCACGTCAACGTTGGTTGGGTCTGGTATAGGTGGCAGCGAGGTGTTGGGTTGATGATGACCTGGCTCAGGACTGATGGACTCTAAACTATATCTTTCTGTTCTTTTTCTTATCTTCTTTCTGAAAACTATCAAAAATGGTGCCAGACTGTGGAAAGGCTTTCCATTATATTTTACTGTTTCTCTCATCGTAAAATACACAACAACAAAGTCATTCATTCGTACAGACATGTCATAATGTAGCCAAGCAGGTAGATTTGTTTTTTGATTCATGGAATGTGGGTGTTGCTAGCATTTATTGCCCATCTCCAATTACCCAGAGTCAACTATATCCCAGAATCCCTACAGTGAGGAAGCAGACCACTCGGCCCAACAAGTCCAAACCAACCCTCCGAGGAGCATCCTACCCAGGCCCATCCACTATCCCCGTAACCCTGCTTTTCCCATGGCTAACCCACCTAACCTGCACATCCCCGAACACTTGGGGCAATTTAGCATGGCCAATCCACCCAGCCTGCGCACCTTTGGACTGTGGGTGGAAACTGGAGCGCCTGGAGGAAACCCATGCAGACACGGGGAGAATGTGCAAACTCCACACAGACAGTCACCCGAGGGTGGAATCAAACCAGGATCCCTAGTGCTGTGAGGCAGCAGTGCTAACCACTGAGCCACTGTGCCACCCTTACTGTGGTTCAGGAGTTACAGGTAAGGATAGCAGTTTCCTTCCCTAAACGGGTCATTAGTGAACCAGATTATTATTGCATTCAAATTCCACCATCAGCCATAGCAGAATTCAAACTGGGGTCACCATAAAATTACCTGGGTTCACTGGATTAATAGTCTAGCAATAATACCACCGTCACCTCCCAATCGATCATCAACCTATAAAGCCTCTAATACATCATTCCCAGGCAATAAGAGTCTGAGAGGTTCCTGGTCAGACATAAGCATCAGCTATGTTTCAAGGAACTACCAGACACTCGCACATGCCTCTATAGCCTGGTGGGGGAGTTGGGGGTGGGATTATAGAAGAAAGGCTTGGATTTTTTTTTTGATCATTATTTCATGAATGCTGCCAGATCTAGTATATCAGAAAAACACAGAGTCTGTCACATTGGCGCATGTAAAGGGATGAGTCACCATGGGGAATTCCGGGCCATCAGTGAACTGCGATCCAACAAGAAAAGCTGACATTGGAAGAACGGAAAGGAAATTAGGAAAATTAAATTCAATAAAGACTGCAGTGTCTTGGAATGGGTAATGATGTACCTCCACCAAAATCGGGCACACTAGATGTGCAGCTAATGTGTGAAATAACCTTGTGAGTTCAAGCAATTGTATTTCACCTATCTGAAGGATTTGAAGAATTTTTGGAAACATGAAAATTATCCAAAATATCCCAAATGCTCTTTAAGAATTTTGGAAATTGTCTGCTTTCCTGCCGTATCTCTCATGGAAGTGCATCTAATGGTCTTGTAAGCCCCTAGACTGCCTGCTTCAGGGGACCTTCCCCACTGTGTTCCCCAGTAAGCTTGTATATCCCATTGAAGAGCTCCACCTGACTTCTGCTATTATGTGAACCCCTCAGCACAGTGAATGGTGCAATATGTTATCATGAATATTTATGCAATGTAATTAAGCCAGAGATGTGTATTGAAAAAAAAATCATTAATCTACAAATTGATTATTGCTGATGATTGATGACAAGCATATGCAACATTTGCATACATAATATTTAAAAATGAATAATGTGTTTTCTGCATCTTTGCACATGCAACATGCATTCTACATACTGATAGAAAGAAAAAAAAATAATTTGTGCTCAACTGGAGTCTTAAATGAACAAAGGAAGTAAGTTGGTGGTTTTGACGGATTAATGCCCTAACTCTTCAAACTTGCCATTATTCCATACTTCTTAGTACTTGCAAATAACAAAAAAAACCCCACCAGATTAGAAATTGACCATCAACTTGAGTTTTGGGAAGAAAATTTCAAATAATTCCTTATGTACGTCTCCTATTTGCAATCCTGAATTTTCCGATTCTAATGTTTTGAACACACTCAAATCCAAGACACTTCAATTGGCAGAAGCAATTTCTCAATACCTACCCTAACTGTTCCCCTTAACATGAAGTCTCACAGCTTTATACATTTCAGAGGCCTCTCCAGATCAGTGGCAGTCTCCCAACCTCTGAGCCATGGGACTTGGGTTCAAGTCCCCACCTTCTCCAGAGGCGTGCCTCCACAAGTTAATTTAGACAATCAGAAATTTCAGTAAATGCAACTCCTAACTTCTCCTGGCCACATAGCCTTGACGTCTGTGAGTCAGCCTGGCAAATCTCTGTTGCACTCCTTTTAAAATTAATATTCCCTTACAAACATGTAGTGCCCAGAACTACTTACAGCCATACTAGGTGTGGTCCAACTATAGCTGTAATATAATTGCTACCTCATTGTACTTAATTTCTCAGGGTGCAAATACAAATATTCTATTTATCACTGATTGTTTTCTGTCCACGATCATGACATTTTTATCACCTTTACAGATTGCCTCCACACCTCTTTGCACCTCCTAGCATTTTCACCATTGAGAAAATAACATTTTTTTTAGATGCTAACCATATATTGAAATTAATTCGGCTCAGTTTTGCCCATTCATTCTGAGTAGAGTCTTGCTTAGAGTGGTAAGTGTTCTATCTGCAGGACCTGAAGAGACCATTCTGTTCAGACGTGGGTCACACCTCATGTCCTAAGAAACTCATCGGCTTCTTTTCCTTGGCCGGCCCAGCGCCATTCTCCCTGGATAATTGCTAAACTTAGATCGATGGAACAACTCAGTCGCCTGCCCTCCTGCTCGCGACGCATCCCTTAGAGAAGTACCACTCCTACTTACTCCAAACCCAAGATGATTCTGCCTGCAAAACCCAACTTTTAACAAGCCGTGGCTTGGAAAGCGTGCATTTCTTCTCATCTGCCGACAAATTAATCATGAAGGTAAATCTAAACTGGTCAGCATGTTCGGTAATGAGTGTGCAAGCCATGCTAATGTATTGAATTAATTTCCTGCTGTTTGCCACTGAGTCACGTGACCTGCCCTTAACCCACCTCTATTTCCCTAAATTAATCTCGCTCAGGGGAAAGCTGATAATTCATCTACCACAAAACTAATTACCCCTCTCCACCTCACTCCCCATTGTTAGGAACTAA
>NC_063346.1:56072198-56081812 GCF_021869965.1 Rhincodon typus
CCATTGTTAGGAACTTCACTTGATTCCACCCATTTTGTGACAAGATCTCTTTTGAAATTTCTTCTTCCGTTTACACTGCTTAGGGTACCACTCATTGAATTTAATGAAATTGTATGTCTAATTTGTTTCCATTTGTCCTTCTGCGAGAGATTTTTTGTTTGTACTGTCTTAGCCATTGCATCCACGGTCCTTTCACAGCTTAACGTACCATCATTCTTTGAGTTCTGGACACTGTCTTTGAGTAGTCGCTGTCAAACTGTCTAACCATGTGAAACAGAGGATAGCGAACAGCTCTCCCATGCACAGCTAATTTCAACAGGCTGAAATCAATATTAACGTGACAATAACAACCCACTGAACAAAAAAAAAGGGGGGCTGGTGAACTTACTCCCTTGTTAATGCTGACAATACAGCCACTGCTATTTTGAAAGAGGTATTAATTGTTTTGATTATACAAATTTGGGTTTTAGGTCACTGTTAGTGCTCCAATTTCAGTTGTAACCAACCAGACCTTCAGTATGTTTCCCCCTTCGTGGGAATGTCATGGGACTCCCAACAGCAGATGGCGATGGTGGGGAAGATCAACTGGAGCAGGCAAATGAACGCTCACTGGGGTCTTTGGTGGGGGGGACAGATAAATAGTCAAACAGGCTTCATTCCATCTATATATTATATACAATTCTTTGCTTATCCTTAAATTCCCTTCCTGTTTGAAATGACCCAATGCTAGTGCAATAAATATTTCACAGTCTTCAAGCCTGCCATGTATTCAGGTGTCATATTGTAAGTGGGAACATCTAAGCCAGTGACAAAAGTTTTTCAATGTATTGTTGTGGAACGATAAGATACTGGTGGGGTTCAGCATTGTATGATAGCACGTTTGCCTACGACATCATTTGAAATTATGCCCACCACTAGATGCAAAACCAGTTCACATTGGTACCTCACTGTTAAGTTGGATAGAACATGGTCCTCAATGCTAGATTTGGAAGGGCAAAATTTAGGATTAGATTTCAAAAGGGATTTTGCAATTCAAATGGATCTAGTACTGAAATAAGCCTGTCATCATTAATTTTGCTGAAATCCTCAAGCCCACAAGGCTAAGGGTCTGCCACAGGGTATTTTATCTCCTAGCCTCTGGCTAATCATTTGCAAACAAAAGAGGATGGGGTATTGACAGACATCAATAAGTATACAGGTAACAGTCTTTATAACGTGAGAGATTTGGAATGAATTCAGGCTTTTCAGGATTGAACTGTTAAATTGAGATTTACTCCTGCATTGGCACTGATTAATGTTGTTAGCAACAAAGAAATCATATGAATACAAACTCCACAATAACAGAGTGGGAGGCTGATTTATCACCATGATAAAGGGAAACTGGTTCAGAGAACCAAACTGCTTCCTTTGTTTCCTTCAAAAAAAATCTCTCCGCTCAGCCCTGTCTGTTATGACTCCTGTCCTGTGCTATGTACTTTTCACAGTTACTTTATCCCAACCCTCCTAAAATCTTCATGACATGTCCTTCATGGCAAAGATACACAGAGAACACAATCTTTAAATGGCCTGTGTTGAAGAAAAGTGATCTTGTGTAGGTTTAACCCCGCCCTGACTTGTGTGCACATTTCTGGTCACCACACAACCAGAAGCACATGGACACTTTGGAAAGGGCGCAGAGAAGGATTACCAGGATGTTACCTGGCCTGGAGCATTTTAGTTGCGGGGAGAGGTTGGGAAAATTCAGATTGTTTTCACTGCAAAGACGGAGGCTGAGGGGCGACCTGATAAAGGCCTATTAAATTATGAGAGGCGTAGATAGGGGAGATAGTCAGAGGCTGTTTCCCCGCAAGGTGGAAAGGTCAGCTACAAGAGGGGACAGGTTCAAGGCGAGAGGGGGAAAGTTTAGGGGAGAAGCGCGGGGGGAATTTTTCACACAGAGGGTGTGGTGGGTGCCTGGAACGCACTGCCAGTGGAGGTGGTGGAAGCAAGCCCATTAGCAACATTTAAGGCCTGTCTTGATAGACGCATGAACGGGAGGCAAACAGAGGGATAGAAACCACATATGGGGAAAAAAGTACCGGGTCTAAATAAGGGTTAGGAATCAGCGCAGGCTAGGCGGGCCAAAGGGCCTGTTCCTGTGTCATATTGTATTGTATTGACATTTTCTCCATCTTCTGGCCTTTCTTACAATGTACAATACCAGCGACAAGCGGTGAGTATGGTACTTGTCTCAAGGAAGGGAAGTCAGAGGCCTAAAACCGGCAATGTCAGTTTCAGTTGACAAATAAAAATCACGTGGCAAAGTGCCCAGCAGTGACCATCCCCAGAAAGAGAAAATCTAAACATTGTCCGTTATCATTAAGTGTTATTACAATCTCTGAATTCCCCACTATCAACATCCTGGGGGAGTCACCATTCACTAGAAATTGCACTTATATGGATGACAAGAACAAAGTTACCTGGTTGGCTGGTACCCTATCCACCACGTCCACTACTGATGCTCAGTAGCAGCAGTGTGTACTTTCTACAAGATGCACTGCAGAAACTCACCAAGGCTCCTTATATAGCACCTTCCAGATCCATGACCACTTCCATCTAGAAGAATAAGGACAGCAGATACATGGGAACACCACCCCCTGCAAGTTCTCCTCCAAGCCGCTCACCATCCTGACTTGGAAATATATCGCTGTTCCTTCACTGGGTCAAAATCCTGGAACTCCCTCCCTAAGGACATTGTGGGTCAACCCACAGCAGGTAGACTGCAGTGGTTCAAGAAGGCAGCTCACCCCCACTTTCTCCTGGGCAATAATGCTTGCCTAGCCAGCAGTGCCCATATCCCAGGAATAAAAAGGCTCAGTTATTTTTACAGTTAGTGAAAAACAAGCACAATGCTGTCACTCAAAATCCCATCGAAACAGAACTGTGACATTTCAAAAACATTTAAAAAGCCTTTAAATACAAGTTGTTGATTGAATGATGCTTTTTCACATTTACAGTGCTGACAAAGTTAAGAAAATTGAAACAAGCCATTTAATTGCCATCAGAGTGGGTTTGATCAATCAAGGCCAGGAACTGTACAAATCTTTAACAAGGTACAAGCAACTCAGGTTACATGTGCCTGCCATGTAACATAGAACTGTAGTAACAGAATCAACACTGGAGGAATATTTTCAAATGCAATTTTTCCTTTTACTTCCCCGCTCTCTCCATGAGGGGTGTCTGCCTTGGACAATACAGCTCCTTACAATTAAAGTCATTGAAGTACAGAGACACACACACAGTCATTAAGGTGGACAGCAGAGAGATAAACAAAACTTTTAAGCCACATTTTGTCAGTGAATTTGCGCTTCAAACCTACTGGCGATTGTATACAAGATATCATCACCACTCAGTTGTTAATCATCTAAAATAAACTGTTACAATCGTGTTGAGAGGCGAACTGATTCTTTTCCTTGTTCCACTGTTCAAAACAAATTTTGAATTTTAAAAGAGGTGAAATATTAGCCCGTGTATAGTTCAATATCAGAAAGAGGTTAACTAGATTTCTTAAGTAACAAATAAAGAAGAAGTTTATTATGAAAGAAAATTTAAGCAAGAAATG
The DNA here is from genome assembly GCF_021869965.1 of Rhincodon typus. Taxonomy (NCBI): domain Eukaryota; kingdom Metazoa; phylum Chordata; class Chondrichthyes; order Orectolobiformes; family Rhincodontidae; genus Rhincodon; species Rhincodon typus. Next base: position 56,075,800 of record NC_063346.1, read on the forward strand.
TGAAGGTTAACAAAAGGTTTAAACTGTGCAAACATATACAACTATCTTTCTTGAAACTAACACAAGCAAGCTCCAGTTCTAGAGAAAACATATATAAAACCTCTGCAATATGTTACCTTAAAACTAGTTGCCAAGCAACAGTTGAATTCATGAATTCAGAAAAGAAAATTACTTAAAAGGTTGTCCAGATGTTAGTCTAGTGCCAAGGTGACTTTGCATCCAAGCTATTGCCATTGGGAGTATCTTCCCGGATCATTTATGGCTGACTGATTTTTTTTATCTGCAGACAGGAGTGGGAGTGGAACATTCTTTATTCTACTTTAAAACCTCTGTTGTAGTAACGCAGACTTCACCTGAAATAAATCATCCAGCCGTTTTGTCTCCCTTCTGGGTGACATCGTCAGCGCTGTGTAGCCTCCGTTGAAGCGCTGTTTTCCTGTCGCGCTCTGAATTTGTATGATCCAGTCTGTCAAAGTGGACAGTCTTTCGGTTTTATACTGTAGTGGTATGTCAATGGGGTCTATTTCAACATGTTTGTTAATTGCATCGGTGGTTGAAAACCAGCCCTCCAGGAATTCTCGTGCTTGTATTTGTCTCGTTTGTTCTAGTGCTGTAACTTAGTCCCAGTCAAATTGATGTCCTTCTATGTCGGAGTGTATTGAAATGAGGGAGAATTGGTCGTGCCACTTTGCTGTGAATTGGTGTTCATGTATCCTGGTGGCAGGTTTCTTGCCCATCCATCCTATGTACTGTTTCTCACAGTTGCTGCATGGTATTTTATATATCACATTTGTCCTGCTCATTGCGGGTATACAGGACAGATGGACAGGTAACTCGCCACCAGGACACATGAACACCAATTCACAGCAAAGTGGCATGACAAATTCTCCCTCATTTCAAGACACTCCTGCACAGAAGGACATCAATTTGACTGGGACAAAGTTACCGTACTAGGACAAGCAAGACAAAGACAAGCACGAGAATTCCTGGAGGCCTGGTTTTCAACCACCGATGTAATTAACAAACATGTTGAAATAGACCCTATCTGCATACCACTACGATACAAAACCGAAGTAGGCCATTCAGCCCGTCGAGTCAGCTCTGTTATTCTTTGAGGCCACGGTTGACCTGATAATCCTCAACTCCACTTTCCTGCCTTTTCCTCAAACTCTTGACTCCCTTACTGCTTAAAAAAATCTGTCTATCTCAGATTAGAATATACTTAATGATTCAGCCTTATCCTCTGTGGTAAAGAATTCCACAGCTTCACTACCCTTTGAGAGAAGAAATTCCTCCTCATCTCTGTCTTATTCTGAGATAGTCCCCTCTCATCCTACACTCTCCCACGAGGGAAAACAATCTTTCCACAATTACTCTGTCGAGTCCCCTAAGAATCATGTAGGATTCAATAAGTTTGCCTCTAATTCCTCTGACTTCTATTGAGTATTGGGTCAATCTACACAACCTCCCCTCATAAATCAGTCCCTCCATACATTGTATCAGCTTAGTGGGCCTTCTCCGGACTGCCTCCAGATCCAGTATAGCTTTCCACGGATAAGGGGACCAAAACTGTTCACGGTATTCTAGTTGTGATCTGACTAGTGCTATGCCACTCCACGTTTTACAGGTCAACAAGAGTGAAGTCTGTTCTTTACCGTTCTTATCAAAATATTCCCCCCCACCAACCAAATAGGGAGATGGGCTGGGATCATTAAATGTCCTATTCTGAACCTTTTGTCTTTCCTTTATGTCATTCAGCTCCCACCTTGTTAGTGGGCTGGCATTTTGCGCAAGCCCTGCACTGCTACATTTCGGAATTTCCGCACAATTGGAGTTTCAGCCGGGGCATGTGTTTTTGAGAAAACGGAAGAACGAGGCGAGTTGGGTGAAGTGCCTATACGCAACGAGGCACGTTTACCAGCTAAACAAGAACCACGGACGGTGTGAATCAGGAACAGAAACAGAAGTTGCTGGAGAAGGTCAGCAGGCCTGGCGGCATCTGTGAAGAAAAATAAAAATCTTCTGAGGAAGGGTCACCGGTCTCGAAACATTTACCGCCCAGTGGGCCTGCCTTGCATCACATGTTTCAAACTTGCTACAGAAGCTGCACGGAGATCTACTCTACGGCAAATATGGGTGGATAGACATCACAGTGCTCATGCGGGAGATCGGGGTGTGTAAATTGCTTTTACTTTTCCGTATTCTTTCACAGGATGTGGGCATCACTGCCAAGGTTTCATTTGTCTTTAAACTAAGGGTCTGGCTCAGCCATTTTCACAGGAAGTTAAGAGTCAAGCACATCGCTGTGGGTCTGGAGTCACATGTAGGGCAGACTGAGTAAAGATGGAGATTCCTCTCCCGAAACGAGATGAGTTAACCACATGGGGTTTTTAGAACAGTTGACAATAGTTGCTGTGGTCACCATGATACAATTCGTGTTATACTCCAGATTTTTATTGAATTTAAATTCTACTATCTGCCATGGTAGGATTTGACCCCACGTCCCAAAAGCACTCGGTTTCAGGATTATTGGTCTAGTGATATCACCACAGGCTATTTAAACAGTTACACTGCAACTAACTACACTTCAAACATACTTTGTTGTGTTATGTCTTACAGTTAGCATGCAGTATACCTTAAAGAGGCGTGCTCATGGCATTGTCACGGTATCATAGTCTGTATCCTGAGGGTGTAAAGGTCTCAGACTCCATCTTAACTGGGGCCATTTGAAACTTGACATGCAAATGGAACTGTTACTGTTTGCAAGCAATAGCTTAATGTTCATCCAGAAACTGAAGTGCCTTTGACTGCATTCTATACCAGGAGCTGTAAGAAATGTCTGTTGAATCTTTCAATATCACATTAGTCATATTTCATTCTTATGTTGTAACAAAAATATTGCCCTACCAAGTCCAAATACCCTACTGGAGTCAATAGCTCACCACACAATTGTAAACCATACCTCGTTGACTATAAAGCACATTGGGATGTCCTGAAGTTATGAAAGGTGCTACATAAGTGCAAATCTCTCCTTTCTTTTTACTGGGCAAAGATCACATGAAGTGAATATCCTCTGATCCAGATCCAGCTGTGAATGTAAGTTGACAAATTTCACCTCAAACCAACTCGTTCAACCCTGAGAGAATGAAGCTACAAAATTAGCATCTTCTTCTGAACATTAACTACATTCAAAACCTGCCCTCATTAATTTCTAGGGAAGTCTGTGCTGCTAGGTGTCACCCATTAAGCTCTTTAATCAGTCCTAAGCTGTCACAACATTAATATAAAGTAGCATTTCCCTAATCAAATTAGTTCATGTAGTGTGGCATATTTTCTGGATGCCTGTTAAACATATAACCTCAGTGTAACTTCTTAACACCTGTGGAAAATCAGCTCCAGACTTTGCAGAAATGCGCTACATTACATTTCAAAAGAGAAAAGGCCAGTACATGTCCAGACCTATATGCTTTCTAAAAGGGATAGACCTTGAGTTACAATCTGTTAATGTCAACATTTCTAAACTAGCAAAAGGTAGTATCATCAAAGATCCTGAATTGAGATTTCACTGCTATAATCATGCCCAGTAATGGGGATGTTTTCGTGATGAAGGTCCATCGTGAGACTTTGAGACTTGCAACTGACCAGGTGGTGGACGAAGTAATTTTTGGGAATAAAGTCACAGTTCATATTCCAAATATATATTGTGTAGGGACTAGCAAAGGAATCCCGGCCAGAGATCTTTGATAATATTTTCCTCCTTTGGTCAGTTTAAAAAATATTGATATTAATGTTTGAACCCTGCCAAACAATGAGCAGCTGAAATCAGCGAACAGGATACTCCCATGGCATTGAGCGCAGTCTCCTGGAGAGTATGCCTCAGGAACTTGCCAAGCAGTGAATTTATCATATGGACCCTCAAAGGGGTGGGAATGCTGAATTGTATTCATTGTTTTTTGTGGGATGTGGGTGTCACTGGCTGGGTCAGCATTTATTACCCGTCCCTAGTTGCCCTTGAAAAGGTGGTGGTGAGCTGCCTTCTTGAACTGCTGCAGGCCATGTGCTATAGGTTGACCCATGATGCCATTAGGGAGGGAATTCCAGGCTTCTGACCCAGTGACAGTGAAGGAACGGCAATATATTTCCAAGTCAGGATGGTGAATGACTTGGAGGGGAACTTGGAGGTGACGGGGTTCCCATGTTTCTGCTGCCCTTGTCCTTCCAGATGGAAGTGTTCGTGTGTTTGGAAGGTGCTGTCTGAGGATCTTTGGTGAATTTCTGCAGTGCATCTTGTGCTACTGAGCGTCGGAGGTGGAGGGAGTAAATGCTTGTGGATGTGGTGCCAATCAAGCGGGTCTGCTTTGTCCTGGATGGTGTCAAGCTTCTTGAGTGTTGTTGGAACTGCCCCCATCCAGGCAAGTGGGGAGTATTCCATCACACTCCTGACTTGTGCTTTGTAGCATAGATGGTGGACAGGTTTTGAATCACTAATTCTGAATTGGTGTTACCCAGTCAACAATTAGCTCCCAAACCCTTACCTTTCACAAGTGGCTTCTTCCCTACATTGTTCGGGATTTCTCTCCCGATGTCAATCAACGAATCAGAATGATATCCACCACTTAATTGGCGTGGGTCACGTAGAATGGCAGTGCCCAAAGACTGTATAAAAGTTGGTATCTTCGCAAAACACAGTCTCTGCCGTATTCCTGAGAGGTTGAAGAGCAGGGGACTCATGACAGATTGTCTTTTACAGAGGATTAATATCCTCTAGGGGACTGTTGCCCACATTACCCCAGGACGGCAATGAATCAGACTTGGCAGTAAGTGCCAAACACATTTCCCACTTTGCCAAAGATCATCACAAGCATCTTTCAAAAGTCAGCACACCAGACTCTGATTTGAGGTTAGCTCTGTGCAGCATAAACCATTTCCAAAGCTGGTACATCTACTGAAGAGCCTCCTCCCAGTCTGATGATGGAAGGCTCACATCCAAACTATGAACCTTTCCCTTTCAAGTGATGACTACCTGCGTTGGCATCTTACATGGTAAGAATTCATGGCTTTAGTTTTATTCTCGAAGCCTTCTCGTTCGTTGCTTGGTGTCTGTTTGTTTAAGACCACTCCCGTTTATTGATTATTCTCTACATATCATACTTTCTGAAGCACAAACTGCTGAATTCTAAAATATGAAACTCACTTATTTTCAAGATTTATTTTCAAGACTTGGGAACTGAGGTTGTTTGCCTGACTCCCCTGGATTCGAGCTGCGCTCTGGAGAGGCACCTGCCACAGGAGTAGGCAGAATTACGGCTCTGATTCCTGTAAGAACGCGACACCTTTCAGCTGTCAGTTCATGAAGGAACTGGAATGCAGAACCCAATCATTTATACGTAGCTATCTCAGAATTCCTCTGTCCAATTAAAACAAAGGTCTCGACATTAAATGGTCCCAAAATGGCACTGTGACTGGGAGCTGGTTAAAGACATCAATGAGAGGAATGTATCTCCAACACAGGCCAAGCCCTGCCCTATTTTATTTTCCTCTGCATGTTGAGCCGTTGGCGTGTCTTGCCTGTAGAGGTGGACCTCTTTGTTAACTGCAGGATCAAGGTGTGAGTGTGCGTTTGGGGGCCTTTCCAGCACTCCTTGTGGGCCAAGGAGAGTGGGAATACTCCCTCGCTCAGGCACTCAATGATGGCCGACTGCCCACCAGGCTCAATCACTCACATTCCTTCCATCGGCCCTTTAGATCACAAACCACCCCCACCACGATCATAATCCCCCTTCCCCGATCACAAACTCTCCCCTCGTTGATCACAATCTCCCCCCTCGCTGATCACAATCTCCCCCTCCCTGATCACAATCTCCCCCCTCCCTGATTTCAATCTACCCCGCCGTGTTCACAATCTCTCCCCGTCCCCAATTATAATTTCCCTCTCCCTCCCCAATCACAATCTCCCCTCCTCCAGCTCACAATCTCTCTCTAATCACCCCAAGAAAAGTCAAACCACCCTCCC